>NC_069000.1:4679771-4680510 GCF_001194135.2 Octopus bimaculoides
TGTGTGTGTGTGTGTGTGTGTGTGTGTGTGTGTGTGTGTGTGTGTGTGTGTATACATATATATACATGTATGTTTGTGCTTCTGTCTGTATGAGTATATTTATGTTACAGATTAGTATTCAGTAGTATAGAAGAACATGTAAGGAACTAATAAAAAACAACATGTACCACAGATGAAAGAATATCTCTTGTTTGGAAATTAAATTAGATAAGATATTCACTATTGATATGATAATGGAATAGAATCTGGTTCTTTGGTTATCTGGTTATTCGATTCTCAATGGAATAGCGCTGCAGAAAGAGGCTAATTCCTATCCAACATCGATGGTATAACTTCATAAACTAATCAACCTTGGTGACTATAGCAGTTGCCATTGTGTGTATCTTAGATCCATATCTAAGATACATGTGTCGTAGATACAAAGCTTAGATACGACCTCTGTGGAGCTACATGGAACTACATGATTTCCTAAACATGTAGTAGTAGATTCAGAAGGCATAGATGATGGGGATGGTGCAGCGTGAAGTATATATAGAATTTTGGTTAAAAAAGTTTGCTGATATTTGTCAGCAGGAAACAATCGGTACCAGAGAAGTTGTAATAGAATTAAAAAAAAAAAAAACTGAAACAAACATATATTGAAAAAAAAAATGTGTATCCATCTCTATCTCTGAAGAATCGAGAGCTCACTCTTCCATTTAGTTAACAGCGTTTATCTCTCTCTCTCTTTCACTTTATA
>NC_069000.1:4680771-4687256 GCF_001194135.2 Octopus bimaculoides
CAGTTTCCACTCATTTACTTCTAAAGTAGCTCGGAAAACTGAGAGCCAATGACTATTGAAAAGGCTGCAATACGCAACGAAAACTTTTAGTAAAAGTAAGAAGTAAATGAGTGGAAACTGAACCGGTGCGTGTGTTAAATAATAAGGCATCATCTTGTGATGGTGGTGGATGTGGTGGTGGTGCTGTTGTTGTGGTTGTTGTGATGGTGGTGGTGGTGCTGTGATGGTGGCGGTGGTGCTGTGATGATGGTAGTGGTGGTGTGGTGCTGCTGCTCTTGTGATGGTGGTGGTGGTGCTGTTGCTGCTACGGTTGCTGTGATGGTGGTCGTAGTGGTGCTGGCGATGGTAGCAGCAGTTGTTATGATTTTCATTTTTGTCGTACACTAAATAGGTCTTTACGTACAAAAGTAGAACTTGCAAGCGAACATTATAATGTGTTCACACTTCCACACACATTGACACATTCACACATTTGAAGAATCGTCCCCAAGGACAGTCAAGCCAACAGTGAAAACCTTTGAGAGAAGAAATGGCTCAGCCTCCTCCATGCAAAATGAAAGGTCTATAGAGACGTTATGTTGTCAGTTTTTATCTGTACGCCCGAGGGACATGAACTGCTAGCAAAATGTAGACCGAATCCAATAGATTTCACTCGAATCGCTTTATCGTTTGTCAGTTATATTTTATCGTATCTTTAAGTTGTTTCAGCTTTAGACGAAGAATTCCATCGCATCGCTTTTTTTGTATATGTTTCTTTTTATGAGACTGGTATTTACTCCATCGGTGTCTTTTCTCGAGTCACCAAGTTAGGGAGACGTAAAAAAAGCAAACATCAGTTCTCAAGCATTGGTGGTAGACAAATAGAATACAAACGCGAAGGCACACACTTAGAGTATCCTTTTCTACTCTAGGCACAAGGCCCGAAATTTGCGGGGAGGGAGACAGTCGATTACATCGACCCCAGTGCATAACTGGTACTTAATTTGTTGACCCCGAAAAGATGAAAGGCAAAGTCGACCGCGGCCGAATTCGGACTCAGAACGTAAAGAAAGACGAAATACCGCTAAGCATATCACCCGGCGTGCTAACGTTTCTCCCAGCTCGACGCCTTTATATAATATATATTCGTTTCTACTCCAGGCACAAGAACCGAAATTTCTAGGAAGGTGGAGCCAGGCAATTAGATCGACCCCAGTACGTAACTGATACTTAATTTGTTGACCCCGAAAGGATGAAAGGCACGGTCGATCTCTGCGGAATTTGAACTCAGAACATGCAGACAGACGAAATACCGCTAAGCGTTATCATCCAGTGTGCTAATGTTTCTTATTTCTTTACTGCCCACAAGAGGTTACACACAAAGGGGACAAACAAGGACAGACAAACAGATTAAGTCGATTATATCAACCTCAGTGCCTTGTGCCTAGAGTAGAAAAGTATATTTAACAGCAGAGTATCACAGAGTATTGTATATTTTAATCTTCTTGTCTTGCTCAGAGTATTCCAACGAGTATCAAACGTTTCTCTTGAAGTCTAGTCCTGTTCCTTTGCTGAGTAGTGTTCCTACATTTACTCTGTATTGTAAAACGTGTTGTGAAGTTCTTTTATAATTTAATCTCAAGTCATTTCTTCCCGTCGGCTCAAACATCAACGAAACACAAAAATGAACCTGGTGTCAGTTTTATATATTTCTTTTGGTAATTTTTTATTCCTCAAAAACCAAAGAAGAAAAATAAAATAAAAATAAATAAATACACTTGACACCAACTAAAACCAAAACCAAATTTTGCCTGCGAGCATTGAAATCGTAAGACTCTGCTATTTAATCTCGATGAACTTAACACCCCCAATTAAGATTAACTATCCAAAAGGCATTTGGGTTTAATTTCGTATTTTTGTTATCATCATTTCTGTCTTATGTTGTTGTTTTTTCTTCTGTCCTTTTAATTTGTATTTTTTTTTCTTATTGTTTATCTTTCAGAATAATTTTCTGATAGCTTTATCTGCTTGTCTGTTTATCTGTTGATTTTTTTTTTTTTTTTTTTTTTGGTTAGTATTTTTGTTATTGATGCTTAGCCAGAAGCTAGCCATCAAATAGAATAGGAGTGCAGCGCCCTCTGATCGAAAATGAACAGATCATGGCACTGCTGTTCCTCATATTACGACTACATTGTGTCCTTGAATCATTTTCCATATCTTTAAGACATCAAGGTGTGAATTGAGGTAAATTTGACTGTTAATTCCCGCAGCTCGAGTTAATAACAAGTGATTTTCACGTGAGGCTGAGCTGTTAATTGTACTGCGATATACCGCCAGTAAAACTTGAACGTGCAACGAGCAAACTACGAGCGAAATTGTTCCAGCAATGGCAAATCAGCCTTCATGTGTGTACAGGATGTGGGTAGAAGTAGGTTCACATTTACTGTTTATTCCAACACAAAATACACAGCATCTCGTTATCTGTCACGTTGTCCGTCGTTATTCTCAAAACTGAAAATTTTAAA
Organism: Octopus bimaculoides; assembly: GCF_001194135.2. Taxonomy (NCBI): domain Eukaryota; kingdom Metazoa; phylum Mollusca; class Cephalopoda; order Octopoda; family Octopodidae; genus Octopus; species Octopus bimaculoides. The sequence goes on from NC_069000.1 coordinate 4,683,276, forward strand.
TAAGACTTTCGGCCTAGTCTTGCACCACATTGTGTAAAAATAACAAAAGGGTCAAAGGTTTTCTCCAGCCATAGGTTCATAAGGCCGGCTTCCTGGAGTCTGTAGCGTATGTGCTTTCCATCCGGAAATATATACTATTTACAAGTGCGTATCTGTATGTGTGTTTACATATATACACACAAATATATGCATTCGTATATATATGTGTGTGTGTGTGTGTGTGTGTGTGCTTGTGCGTGTATGTATATGCATACAGACAGAGACGCACACGCGCATGTGTGCTTATATATATGTGTCTTTCTATATATATCTACATGTATATATATGTTTACACACACATATATATATATATGTGTGTGTGTGTGTGGTTGTGTGTATATATATATATGTATGCATGTATGCTTCTCTATGTATATGTATGTAAACGTATACATACGCAAATACGTGCGCGTATATACATTACATATATTATTCATGCATCTAAAACATTTTAAAAATTAAAAGATTTCCACACACGCAGAGGATATCAAATAGTTTATTGTGGATCAATGTTTCACTGTTAGTAGGAAGGTAAAACAAAGCAGAAAACAACCACAAAAACGACAACAACAACAATACCAACAAATCTCTGCTATCTGTCTGCTTATTGGTTGATCGCTTGGCTGGTTGGCTGTTCTGTCGGTTGGTGCGGTTCAGTTAGTTTTAGTTGTGTTTAGCTTATGTATCTTGTTATTATATTATATATGTTTGTTTCTTTGTTTGTACTAAAATGCCATAAACAAATACAGCAGCTATTTTCTGTAAAACTTTTTATGAGTTTCATTCATGACAACCGTCAATTCGTTTGTTTGTTTTTCTGCCTATATTAATCTCTTATAGACACGAAACCTATTGATATACTACTAATTTTATAATGTTTTGCAAAGCTATTGATTCAACTAAGATACTATTTTTTTCCTCCTTTATATAGTCCATACACGCTCTACCTCTTCTCCAGCTTTTCTCCTCTCCATATAACACACATTCTCTCTCTCTCTCTCTCTCTCTCTCTCTCTCTCTTCGTTTCTTCCTATCTCTCTCGGTTTGCGTCTCCATCTTTCTATTTCTCTCTCACTGTATTCCTATCTGTCAGTCTCTGGTTTTTCTCCATCCAACTCTGACATTCATATTAAATAAAGCATCAACAAGAACGGAAATACTAAAAGACAATGTTCTTTCCATTGTTTTAGATTTTTTATTACAAGCATCGCTTTATAGCTGTGGGTTTTCGGGCTATGGTAGCCAAGGGGCTATGGATATAAGCATATGCCAATGGTCACTAGGGCATATGGCTTTGTTTTTGTACTTCTTTGTAAAGAAGGTACACTAAAAATAGACGCAGTTTATTGCAGTTATATAGCTTAGTATTTTATTTATGTTTTATAGAAGGAGGTTCATGAAAGTACAACAAATACAGATAAATACATACATACATACATACATACATACATACGTACTTAAATACATATGCATATATATAGATGTGTGCGTGTGTAGATATGTATATGTACACATATATACTTTTATACATACATACATATATATGTATGCATATATGAGTGAATATCTATGTAATGTGTATGTGTGTATATGTGTGTTGGTGTGTGTGATCGTATCAAAGACGTTTTCTATCAGACATTTTCAATGTAGCGTATACAGCAAAAATATTTCCGCTTTTAATATAGCATGAATGGGCTATAACACACGTACATACATACATGCATACGTTCATACATGCATACATACATACATGCATGCGTACATACATAAATACATACATTCATGCACATACACACATACAAGTAAGAGTAAGGTATTACACTCCATTCGAGAGTGAGACTCTAACTCGTGAGTTCAGATGCTATAGGAAGTATTCGGTTAATCCTTACTCATCTTCTCTCTCAGGGGCTGTAATACAAGTGTTACAGCACTTGTCAGGTAACCTAGCTATGAGTCAAAGAACAGATGATTCTGTAGCTAAACTAAACAGTACCGGAAGGAGGAAAACCAACGTCCGGGAGATGTAACAGGACCTGCGACCGGTGTGAGGAAATGTCTTCGTGTCATATGTGTCAGCTCCCATGTTCAAGGGCGGAAGCTGCTTTGTGATTCAAGGGCAAATAGAACCGGAAACTTGGAGCACGAAATATATATATATATATATATATATATATATATATATACATATATATCATATATATCTACATACATACACACACACACACAAACACACACACACACACACACACACACACACACACACATATCTAATACATACGTGGGTTACTGCGAATATTTATAACTTCACATCTACATTTGCAAATGTGTAAATTGAAAGTTGACATTTATGGCCTGTGTAAGAGACTGCCGTTATTATAAGTTACGAGACACTATGACCGAATCGATGAGGGCGAAGTGTTCCATTCAACGCCGTGTTTTACAACGATCCTCTTTCAGTTGGCGGTGGCCGAGGTAGGATCGATCGTGCAACCCCCTATAGAGCGTCTACAAAATATTAGGTATTACAGAGCGTCTTTGTGCGGGTCGAAGAGATGATAACTTACCGATCTGTCTATGGGGTATATTTTGAAGCGCTTTCACTCGTTTCAGTCGCTGGACTGCGGCCATACTGCAGCAGGAACGCCTTGAAGGGCTTCGTTGAAAATATTGACACAAGTGCGTATTCAATAGATTTCTTTAATTGAATCTCTAATACGCGAGGACGTAAGCAAACCAACGACGTCTTTGTGGGGCGTGCACAAACACAAAGACATACGCACACACATATTTGTATGTGTGTGAATGTATATACGTATATGTCTGTGGATCTATCTATCTATCCGTCTATCTATCTATCTATCTATCTATCTATCTATCTATCTATCTATCTGCCTTTCCTTTTTTTTTTTCCGATCCCTTTTGATCGAACTCCCCCTTTTTCCCTTCCTACGATCCCTTTTGATCGACACCACCCCCTTTTTTTTTTCCTTCCTTCCCCCTCCCAAAAAGAAAAGCTCTACATTGTATTTGTCCCATCTTCGTTGAGCCCTGTGTGGCTAATAAAAGAAATGCATCTATCTGCCTGTCTTTCTATCTGTTTCTAAGATAGAAAAAGGTAAGTACTCAGATATAAATGAACATTAAGTGGTTTCAATCACAACTCTATCGTCGGAGTTCCGGTGACCTTGCTTATCGTAATAGTCAGCATTCCACCTTATTATTTTAATATAGCATGCAGTCGTTTGCATTAAAAATTCATGCACGCCATCTTTGAAAGGCGTTTTCCATTGTTACTTCATCAAACCATTTGATACCTCTGCTAACTGGAGTTGTGTTTATGAAGAACTCAACGGCTAGGAACGGATATATTAATAGACAGACTTAATTAAATCATTAAATAATTCAAAATTCTTAGAAAAATATATCAATACATTTAGAATTTAGAATATATAAATATATATTGGTATATTTCTAGCAGATATTTTAATATCGTGTGTGTTATAACATGATTCGTCGCTCGAAAGCTATCTCTCTAAGATAAGAGTAAATAGACATGATTTAGTCATTTAAATATTTTATAAAAGAAAAACAACAAAAGAGGGAAGTAGGAAAATGGGTGGTGGTGGTGGTGGTGGTAATAAGTATGCTGAAAAGATTGGTGGAATTAAGTAGGAAAGTATATTATATGTATATGCATCTACGTATCAGTATGAATGTGTATGTGTATGCGATATTTACATCATATGGTCATATGCGTATGTCAGTCTAAACACACACACACACACACACACACACACACACACACACACATATATATATATATATATATATATATATATGTATGTATGTATATATACAGGTAGCTAGATAGATATATACAGACACATGCACAGGCACACAGACACTCACAAACACATACATGTGTATATACATATATATATA
>NC_069000.1:4687901-4688695 GCF_001194135.2 Octopus bimaculoides
ATATATATATATATATATATATATATATACATATGTCTGCGTGTGTGCGTGCATGTATGTATCTAACAATATATGTATATATGCATGTATGTATCTATTTATTTATCTCTCCATCTATCTGTAACTATCTCTTTATCTAACAATTTCTCTTTCTCTCTCTTCCTCCATATTTATTGCGTGTGTATGTGTGTGTGAGTGCGTGTCTGTACATTGGTTCGTAATCAACTCAACAGCCAAATGTATTGGAGTCTAGCAGCGATTCACACAAGACTATTTTTTCATTGTACTGTGACATAACTGCATATGCACTAGACGTTTCAACACGCAACAACTCTCGCTGGCCTAAACAATACACACACATAGAAACATGCATTTATCACCAAAAAAAAAACCCATTACGCACTCTCAAGTGTACCTGTCTGTATACATCCACACAAAAACCTATATACACACTTGCACACAGATATATAATCGTAGGAGCTGACTACGATTTCAGATTCATACGGAAGATGATTTCAGACAACTAGTAGGATTATGACATCCTAAATGGGTGTACATACATACATACATACATACATACATACATACATACATACCCACGCCGATATGTACACGCATATATCTGTGTATACATATATACAAGGGTGGCCCAAATGTAGGTCTACAACTATCTCTTTCGCATTCATATATTAACATATATATATATTCAACAGGCGTCTTTCAGTTTCCGTCTACCAATATATATGAATAGATATATGAATATATATGTACCTATGCATGTATATATATATATA
>NC_069000.1:4688955-4692560 GCF_001194135.2 Octopus bimaculoides
TATCTATCTATCTATCTATCTATATATATATATATATATATATATATATATATATATATATATATATATTTGTGTGTGTGTGTGTGTGTGTGTGTGTTTATAATACACAGATAAGCATGGATAAATGCTCTTATTTAAGTAACCATATTTATGGTTGAACATAGGCGCGCATTGTTTAAATCTAGACAAGACATCAAACACAACCTATTACATACAACTCCGCATTCTGTGGCATGGCACCTCATCTCCGTACATTTCAGTTCTACAATCAAATCTTCGGATTGTGCTTAGTAGTAAATTGATAATTCTTTATAGATAGATTCTGGTTCCCTGTTACATTTTCAGCCAATCATCTCTTCCTAAATGTACCCCGAAAGCCTCATTTTCATACACCAAATACTTTCAACTTACGGACAATTATAGTATAGAACTTTAGACAGCATAATTTTCGATGACAATTTTCCCTCTGCAGATCACGGCGTGTTTATCAAAATGGAAGAATTGATGTTGTCGACGGTGTTAATGGAATATGATTTTATCCATTGTCCAAGAGTAAGCGTCTCTACTCTTGATGGAAACAGAGTTAATACATATGTAGAAAGTCTATTGAAGATCTATTACTGAATATCTGAATTGCTTTTCGATTCCATTGTATTCCTTTTATAGCTATATAATTTTCTCATTATTTATTTCATTTCAACTTCAGTTCGGTACGTCTCCATTTTCTTCGCCACATCGTATTTCACTTCACTTTATATCATCTCGTCATGTATTTGTTTGTAACTTCAGTTAATAGCTCACCTATATAAACTCTATTCATTGTTATCTGTATTAGACATTTCTAAGTTTTTCCTTATCAATACCTAATGTTCTATAAGCGTTGAAAGTCGTATTGTTTCACAAGTTCACATCACAGACTCAAGATATGGGGTTCAATGCCTGTGTGTATGTGTGTGTGGTTGGCATTCTTGAGACAGATGTTTCTTCTACCTATAATATTACGGAGATTTGAATAATATCTTGTCAGCGAAAATATTGGTACAGGGAAAATGTGCAGAAGCCTATTCTACGTATATAAATGTATATATAAATATATACATATGTATATATTAATACGCATGTATATATAAACATGTGTCTTTGTATATATCTGTATACTTGCTTCTATGTGTATATGATCATGTATGCATGAATTGACAATGGGCGAAAATTCTTATCAATAGCTTCACGAAACTGATAAGGGAGGTTGGATTTGATCTGCTTATCAAATAGAATGATCAAATAAATTATCTTACTGGAACCCACCTTGTTATTTGGGTAATTATCTCGAAAAGTTCTAGAGTTATTCTTATTACGTATAAAGAAAAATAAAGAACGGTTATCATGGGGCAGCCAGGTTTTTGCAAATCCCCTCGTGAATATACTGTGCTACTCTATCATGCCTGTTGAGATACTCTGTAGGCGCAAGAATACTGCAGATGGTGCTGATACTCCCAACTGCACCAATTACTATCGGTATCACGTCTACTCTCATCATTAACCACAACCTTCGTATTTACCACTTCGAATCGCCATACTTGTTTATTTTCCTTCTTTCACATATCATCAGCCACCAAGGGACTTGCTCAACTGGTTAAGGTCAAACAACTGACAAGCAAATCTTTGGTATTGAGCAGAATATTTACTGTAACCCGTCTTTTATACCAAGACAAAACAATGTACATGATAACACCTCCAATCAATTAAGATCAGAAGCCATGAGAGTTACTGCTTGGTACTGCATCCGGTCATTTATTTCTAATATTATTATTATCATTATTATTATTATCAATATCATTATCATCATCATCATTATCATTATTATTATTATTATTATTATTATTAATATTATTATTGCTATTATTATTATTAATATTATATCTGATAGAATGCATCACTCGTATGTTTTATCGGTTCGTTTCTTTGCTCGTCTATTTCTGTCACTTTATTATTAAATATTATTTTACATATTCATAGTCTTGATATTGTTATCATTCTTCATCACAGCAAAATTATGAAAATTCCTAGGATTACTGTTGTTCCTCTTGTTACTGCTGTTATTTTGCCCTACTATTTTTGTAACAGTTATCATATTCTGATGTCGAAAAAGCCAGCAAACTAACAATATAAATAAATAACAAACAATTCAACCATATTTGTCAAAATTAAATGAATTTTTCTTCAACGTATTATTATTATTATTATTATTATTATTATTATTATTATTATTATTATTATTATTATTATTACTGTTATTTTATTATTATTACTGTTAATATTATTTATATTATTATTATTATTATCATCATTATCATTATTATTATTATTATTATTATTATTATTATTATTATTACTGTTATTATATCTTTACTACTGTTATTTATATTATTATTATTATTATTATTATTATTATTATTATTATTAATATTAGTAGTAGTAGTAGTAGTAGTAGTAGTAGTAGTATCATCATCGTCATCCTCCTCCTCCTCCTCCTCCTCCTCCTCCTCATCATCATCATCATCATCATCATCATCATCATCAGTATTATTATTTTTATTATTTTCGTTTATTATTATGATTATCGTGATCATCACCATTGCCTTTCAACTTTTGAATTATCCATCAGTTTCTCTGTGCATTAGTTATGCACTTTTTTTCCCCTCTTGCTCTTATTGTAATTCCTTTTTGTTTTTGTTTCTTTTTGAAATGTCGTCTTGTGTTTCTATTTTGTATACAACATTTACTTTCAGTTCATATAATCTGTTTGTTGTGCTTTTATTAACTATACACCCAAACACACTGCTAACTTCTCCTACATAGCTACGATTCTGACATATCGATTTTCATCTATATACGTATATACATAAGCATACATAAAAATATATATACATTCATGTGTACGTGTGTGCATATATGCATGTATGCATATCAGTGTTTGTATGTGCGTATGTATATTTTCTTGTACATGTACAGATTAAAATTGATATATCAGAAATATTACTTATATACATACACAGGCATACACAAACATACATGCACACACAAACACACTCATATATACACATATATATAGATGCCACCGTGTAAATATGTTCCACCTCCCTTTAATAATAATATTTGATTTGCAGATATTATGTATATATAGGTAGATTCCACTAGGTGTGTATATACACGCATACAAAGCTACATACACAAGCGTATATAGATATATAAATGCACACATACACACAACACACACACACGCAACATACACATACACACATATATACATATACATATATACATATAAATATATACACATATGCATTCAAACAATGTATATATATATATTCCGTCTCCCTTTGATAATAGTCTATGTAAGAATGATATATATTTCTCTCTCTCTCTCTCTCTCTCTCTCTCTCTCTCTCTCTCTCTCTCTCTCTCTCTCTCTATCTATCTATCTATCAATCTATCTATATATATATATATATATATATATGTATATAAATATATATATATTCATGTATGTATTATGTATGTATCTATCTATATATGTGTATATATATATGTATATATATGTATAT
>NC_069000.1:4693069-4694818 GCF_001194135.2 Octopus bimaculoides
ATATATATATATATATATATATATATACATACATATATATACATACATATATATATATACATATATACATGCTCAAATGTGCACGTACACAAACACACATAGGTATCTGTGCATGTAGGTTTTCTGGCAGCCATTTGCATTTGTGCTTGTATGTATATATGAAATTATTTTGCGTATGGTAAATATACATATATACTTCTTTATACACTTAAGTTAGTGTGCGTATATATGCGTATATATGCGCATGTATACATGCCTACATACATATAGATGCGTCTCTCTCTCGCTCTCTCGGTCTCTGTCTATCTAGCTTTTTCTGTTACCGGTACAAATTATGTTGAATGGTCCAATCGATAACTTGGCCTCCCATATTCAACTGGTAATTACGTTCCCCGCAAAGATCACAGTGAGCTTCGAGCACGGTGGGTTTTGAACTCTGAACATTTAATGTGCTAAAATATTGCTACATTTTGACTGGCATGTTAACGATTTTGCCTTTACTTTACCTTAATTCATACACACACATACACACTCATATGTAATATATATATAATTATAAATACGGGCAAAAGGAAAAAAATTCTTTGCCAATATGTTGAAAAACAGAGGCTAAATCGTCTAAGCACATAAAATACGAGGAAAGCAAGTCAACAAAAATTCATAAAAATTGTAGTCATCCTCGAATCGGGTCCGATTTCTGGATTAATCCAAAAGGATTTTTCCTTCATCAGCGAGGAACACAAAATAAAAATTAAATGAAATACATAGACATACCCACAGACAAGCAGACGTAAAGTTTTGTATACATTTAAGTACCCCAAATATATCCAAGTCGATAACTAAAATGTTTATGAATTTCTGTTCGGCTTGCTTTGCTCATTTCGACACATGGTGTAATAAATATAGTGACAATTGTTGTTCTTAGATGACACATTTTGGAGATCCCTTGGTCATTCCCTTCACATTTCAATCCCTTCACATTTTTTACATATTATCTTTGTATGTACACATACATACACACACACACACACACACAGAGAAACACTCACTACACACAAACACAAAAACATTCATGCACAGACAGACAGACACAGCCACACACCAAAACACACAGAGATTTATATGTATGCAAGAAATTTGATATGGAATTTAAATATTTTCGATTTTCTCCACATCTTGGAGACGAACTGAAAATGTGAGAAAAAAAGGAAGAAAAAATATACAGCGTTTGTGAGTTTTTCTTTTTATTTCAACGTCTGCAAAAAAAAAATAACAACAACATCACCACCACTAGCAACACCGTCGACATCACCTCCAACTACACCGCCCAAACAAAAAAAAACAACAACAAAGAACTTTTTTCGTTCCTTGGTAAAAAAAGAAATACACACACACACACACACACACACACACATATATATATAAAGGCTAAACAAGTGCACATATGCGAACCCATATATAAGACCGTAGGGATCCATATGTATATATATATAATAGTCGTCTACATATATATTATACATACCACATTCACCTACGTATACGCAAACATACAAACATACACGCAGTAACACACTCGAACAAAATAGATGTATTTACATGCATATACATATACAAATAAAAGAAGTCTATTTAGAATCTTAGCTTAGCTTTGTATCGAAATTTTTACATAATTGCATATATATATATACATAATTGCATATATATATATATATATATATATATATATATATATATATATATATATATATA
>NC_069000.1:4695586-4698855 GCF_001194135.2 Octopus bimaculoides
TATATATATATATATATATATATATATATATATATATATATATGTCCATGTATGTATATATATATATATATGGAAATTTTAATATATTTCGTCTGTCATATATTACGTCTCATATTCTTAAGTGTAGGAAACGATATATCTAGATTTTAAACTTAGTTCCAAACATGTGGACAGTTCATTCGTCAGAATGAACACACCGAATGACGCCGAGACATTTATCGTTGATCGAGGGAAGATGCACTTATAAAATGGCGACCAGCTATCGTCAATATCACTTTGCTCAGAAGATGAAACTGCGAATGTCCGCAAATATTGAAGGTGAATTTGTAAAGATAAATTTACAAACAGCCAAGTACTCACGCGAAAAGACGAAAACACCATAATTACATTCATACAACTGTAGCAGAGGCGCCGTGTATTAAAAACAGATTATGAATGTGAGTGTATGTATGTATGTATGTATGTATCAGTGAAGGCTTGTATGTTTGTGTGTCGACATGTGTGAGAGTGGTCAGTTGCTTGAAAAACATGTAAAGCAGAACAACTACAATTTCTCAGTTAAAACAAAATTCTAATTGATTTTAAAGTAGTAACAACAACAACAACAACAACAACAACAAGAGTATATTCAATGTACGGGAACGAAACAAAACGAAATAAAATAGATGCCGAGCAGAAGGAAAGAGATAGCTGGAGATTTGATATATCCATCGATGTCTTTGATCTGTTAATAGAATGTCAAATTACAGTTGGAGATGTGTCAGCTGTCTGCTTTCGATTCTGGTGGTTTTACATTATTCCTTTCAGAGACATAACAATGCTTTTCATTCACATACGAAATACATACGGCTATGTATGTATGTATGTATGTATGTATGTATGTATGTATGTATGTATGTATGTGTGTATGTATGTATGTATGTATGTAAGCATGCACGAGTGAATGCATGTATGTATGAATGTATGTTTGTATGTTTGTATGTATGAATGAATGTCTATTCTGTTTTGTTTTTAATTCTTCCTCCGAAGAAGGAGCTGGTTTCTAACAAAGATACAAAAACTTCATTGTTGGAATGTAGATAAGAAAAACAATCTTAGAATTTAAACTTGAGAAATGTCTTGCATATTTTTACTGTTCCACTTACAAATTGCACTTGTAATGTGCAAGAAAGTCGGTCGATCTCCACCAGCATTCCTTGTGTTGATGTTTGTGTACGTATGTAAGTATGTATGTATATATAAATGTAAGTATGTATGTATACAGGCATGCGTACATGTATGTCATTGTTCAGCTTTATTTCAAGATTTCTTGCCAATATGTATGTATGTTTGTTTGTAAGTATGTATGTATGCAATTATGTAAGTATTTATCTGTAGGTATGTGTATATGTATGCATGGACATATATGTATATTAACACATATATATTTACGCCCACACACGTATAATATATATGTATATATACATATATATATATGCACACAATATATTCTAATATATTTACATATATTATATATAAGATGTGTATGTATATATATACATACATAAAACGTCTTACAATATATATATATATACTGTATATATATATATATATATATATATATATATATACATATATATGTATATATGCATCGTATATGTATGCGTATGAAAACACCATAATATATATACACATACATAAATTACATCAAAATATGAAAAAAGTGTATATACTTGGAGCGCATTATTTATCGTGATACAAATTTAAATGTCTCAATGCAGCTAAGTTCAGATTAAATATTTTATTTATGACAAATGATATAAAAGATTACGAAAGAATTTCGTTTCTGTCTTTATAAACAGTAATCAGTAGACATCCAGGAATCATATGAAGACAATGGAATTCTTCAGGGCTTAATGTTCCTCAATTTCTAAAATTCCATATTCATCCGACTCGAAGGATATATAACTTCATGTTAATATATTTTGTGATGAAGAAAAGAATTAACAAATCCTTGGTGATTCCGAGATATTTAAATTTGTAATATGAAATATAAGTTTTAAAGTTTGTTAAAAGGTGAGCAATTTCGGGAGTTGGGTAAATCGATTACATCGACCCCCAGTACTCAACTGGAGTCGATGAATAGTTCTTCGGACATGGGGATAAGCGCCTTGGATTATTTCTTCCAGCTCCAGGCGTTCTGACTGCAAGTTCTACAGAGGTAAATTTTGCTTTTCATCCTTTCCATAAAATAATATTCCAGTCATATGCTGGGGTCGATTCAAAACTGCTAGACATGTACCCAAACTAGATACAACAATGAAATAACAAAAAGTGAAGGCGAAGATCTTCTTACAATGCGAAAAATGTAAGTTAAGTAATCTTTTTATTTCAGGCAGAAATGGCCATAATCCAAATTGCAATTATTCAAGAAATATAAGTCTGCCTAGATCCAGGCAAGTGCTGTATTATCTGGTATAAAAAGACACATCAGATGTCATGATGGCTCTAAGCTGTAGGTACTGGAGGTGGGAAAACTCTGCATAAGGAGTAGAAAACCACCCTGTATACATACATACATAAAATATGTTTATAGATATCAATATTTATATGTTGGTAGTATTTTAGTCATTACGTAAAAATAGTACTTTTATGGATAGGTGACAATAATGCAGATGTAAAAAATAACGGTTTTAGTGTAGATTGAAACCCTGCAAAACTTATCGACCCATGGCCTGTGTTGTTGGGACGTTAGGTGTATACAAAATATCACTCATTTCGATCAGAGATTCACTGTTATCTCGGTATAGAATTACACACAATATCATAAATCAATTCCATTGATGATCGACTATGTAGTACGTAATACTTTAACGATCCGTGCTAGAAAACGATACCTCTTTGTTACAATGAAAAGTAAGACGTACATACATACATACAAACACAAACACACACACATATATAAACGTATATGTATATCGTCCATGTGTCTGGTGAAATTCACTTGCAAACTGCTGTAGTGTTTATACGTATGTGCTTGCAGAACATTCAGCGCATTGAAATTCGAAACGGAAATAAGAGCAACATATGTGTATATATATTGGAGTCTTTAATTAGCCGTAATTCTTATGATATATACTCCTGTGTATATAATTCTTGTATCATTTTCCAGCAAAAGAACACAAAATTATATCTGCATAGCAGTTAACATGATTTAATTTGTGTATGCATGCATACGTATGTATTGTATGTATGCATATATATATACGTGTATATATATATATATATAT
>NC_069000.1:4699519-4700398 GCF_001194135.2 Octopus bimaculoides
ATATATATATATATATATATATACATGTATATGTAGAGCAATGTTGTTAATTTAATCACACATTATAATCCGATCTCATGTGAGTGATGCTAATGTGTTTCGGTATAGAATAACCACAAAGCAACAAAAACAACAACGTTATTGATAATACAAATATTACTAAACCTTCCTACTATTGCAACCACAACAACAACGACAACGCTCCGCCCCGCAACGTCCCCACTAGTATACTTGCCACTGCTGCTGCTGCTGCTACCACTACCACTACTAACATTAATACGAAGATGATGAAAGGAAAATGAGAAGAGCATTAATAGAAACTGGAACAGAAACGATTCAGTGTGTACGTATATATATATATACGCATATACATATATACATATATATATATGTATTTATATATATAAATTATAACGTTATTTTCGAAACGTCCACATACTGACAAACAATAACCAACAAATGTTAAAGGAGTCCTTCAACATCCTGCATTCAACGTCCATCCTTTTACAAAAGAAGGAGCGCGGTTAAAAAAGAATGTAATGATTACACTAGGAAACAAAATACATGTGTACATCAGAAAGTAAAGAATAATGAAACCCATTTCATAAATCGATATCCTTGCGGTTTCTGTTCATATTTTATCCTTTGTAATTTTCTGTTGTGATGCTCGCCTAGATACAAACATACATACAAAACATACATACATACATACATGCATATATACAAATATACATACATACATACTCACAAACACATGCAGACATCCATACATATATGTGTATAAATGTACATATGTTGATATGTATATATATATATATATGTATATATGTATGTGCATATATACATATATATGTATTCATATATATATATATATATATA
>NC_069000.1:4703328-4705359 GCF_001194135.2 Octopus bimaculoides
TATATATATATGCATACATATATATATATACATGAATACGTATACATATATGTATGTATATATATATGTATGTATATATGTATATATATATATATATATGTATATATATATACGTATATATGTATGTATATATAGTCGACATGATTGACCACTAAATCCACAAGTTTTCTTTTCTTCTCTCTCTTTGTATTCTCTCGCGTTCCTGTCTGTTGAAGAGCGTAGGCTCGAAACGTAAAAGACTTTCACAGCTTCCCGAGCGTCAAACTAATACACCTGCTTGTTGTTTGTACACCTGTTTTCATCTTATGTTTTTTAAATTTCAGCGCTTTTTCCTGAAATTTACAAGAGAATTAATTAAAATTACTTATCAGGTTTGGAAAGGAAAGTAGTGACAAGTATCAAATATATGACATGTTGCCGGAAAATGGTGACAACTCCGAAATGTTTCTGCACCTTTAAAACAACTCCTCAGCGAAAGTGGACAGCATTGTATGGCTCTTAACCAACCTACTTGTAGCTTCCTACCTGAAATTTAGTAAGCTTATAGTGAAGTGTAGTTTTGATAATTTCCAATATCAACAATCATATCATACAACCTTTAAGTGGTCACGAGTTAACAATCTTGTGACGAGTAAGCCGACGTTTTCATTCAAAATTATTCAATTTTGAAAGAGCTGTAACTTTCGCAAACATAGAAACAGTTTCAAGAAATTGAAGACAAATACGTTGAAAAGTATAATTAGAAAGCTGAAGGTTTATAGAAGTTATAATATTCGAAGAAAACCTGGCTTCGGTAATAAGAATATTCTACCGAAATTGATATTAAGTACCGTCATAGAAAGACAGTTAATTTAGCAAAGAGCTTTGAAAGGATGGAAAAGTATTAATGGAGCGTTTCGGAGTGAAATGTGTAGAAACGGTTATTGGGATTGGCTGAGGAATTAGGTCGGTTGATAGATAGAAGTACGAAGAGATATCATAAAGAGACAGAGAGAGAGGGAGATAAAGGTAGCGAGAAAATTGTGAATAGGAGAACTAGAGAGAGGAATTTTAACGGGAGAGAGAAGAGAAACTGTTAAATGGAAAAGCAGCGAGAATTCTTTTCAGGTGTGTTCATCTCGCTTCTTTCTTTTCTCTCGCTCTCTTTTACCGCGTCTTTCTTTCTGTAAATACACACAAGAGTGCACACAAGCGCAAAAACACACAAAGGTATTAATGAATGCGTATATGAATATATATAGAAGAAAGAAAAAAAAGGGAGAGAGATAGAGAGAGAGAGACTGAGGTAGAGTTTAGAAACAGCAAGAAGAAGAGATCGGTAGACAATTAGTGATATATATATGTATATATATATATATATATATATATATATATATATATATATATATGGATAGATATATAGAAATGATACATAGTACAGAGAGATATGCACATATACACTGCAATATCAGAGTTGTTAAGACTATACGAAAATATATAACATACGGTGCAAAGTTTATCTGATACAGAATTCAATATTACAAGGAAAAAATTGAAAGCCTTCATTATTATTATTATTATTATTATTATTATTATTATTACTATACAAACATATATATATATACATGCACATATATAGAAAAAAATGAACGTAATTATTTATAACGTAAATACACATGTGGAATATACATGCATACACACAGACACATACACGCATACACATACGCGCATATTTATATATATAGCAATGTATGAATAAATGGATGTGTGTGTGTGTGTGTCTGTATTTGGTTGTGTATATCGAAAGAAGCACGGAAAATTGAAGTGATGCAGAAGCCCGCAGAGAATTACCAATTTTGGCCAGGTAAATGGATAATTATCTAAACAGCTAGATAGGTAGGAAAACAGAGAGCGGGTCATACAGAGAGACAAGCACACACACACACACACACACACACACACACACACACACACACACACACACACAGAGGAGACATATACATATATATATAAGTATGTATATGTATATATATATGAATATAAATATATATG
>NC_069000.1:4705412-4710412 GCF_001194135.2 Octopus bimaculoides
TATATATATACACATATATACATACATATATATATATGTGTGTGTATACGTATATGTGTATGTATGTATATATATATATATATATATATATTATCTGTATACATAAATGTATGTAAATATACATGCATATATATATATATGTGTGTGTGTGTTTAGGCATTATGTATTTACTGTAACACATGTTTCATTTGTTCATGGGAATCGCAAAATTGTACATGATGGATAAACTTATAAGAAATTTCCTATTATTAAATTTTCAAACAGGAAATCAAATAATTCCTGTGTTTGCATGCATGTATGTGTTTTAGTATGTATGTATGTATGTTGGTATGTATGTATGCATGTATGTATGTGTGTGTATGTGTATATATATATATATATATATATATATATATATGTACTGTTTCATGCATGTACGTTTGTTTGTATGTATCTCAAACATCATTCACGTGATCTGTAAGTGTATGAAGAAGAATTCTTTATATAACCCAGGTTTCAAATAAACGGAAACCTCCCGTTGCTGAAGTGTAGCGTAAGAATGAAATATTTGGCACTTCATTTGCTCCATGTTTTCAACATCGTGAAGTAGACACGCAAAACATTGATATATAGAGACATGGATAATGAAAACAACGTCATAGCCATGTTTATTATCTAATATACATTGTATAATAACCTGCGCAGTCATCTAATCATAACCAAATATTTATAATATATACGAGGGTGAGTCCGAAAGTAATGCCCTTTTGTTTAGGATTGGTGTAATTTCCAACACAGTAACATGTATCTTACATCAAAATGAAACTGGTCCTCTGTGGATCACATCCATACTTCTTAACATAGTCACCGTTACTCTCAGTAGCAATGTCCCACCTTCGAAGGAGAGCATGTATCCCTGCCCCGTAAAATTTTGTTGACTGTTCTTTGAGCCACTTCCTCATTAAAGTTTTCACTTCCTCGTCACTGGACTATCATCGTCACAGGTCTATCATCTCTTTGACCCCATGAAAGAGGGTTTGAGAGGCAAACATTATTCCAGTGACGAGTAAGTGAAAACTGTAGTGAAGAAGAGACTCAAAGAACAGGCAACAGAATTTTACGGGGCAGGGATACATGCTCTCATTCGAAGGTAGAACATTGCTATTGAGAGAAACGGTGACTATGTTGAGTAGGGATGTCATCCACAGAGGACCAGCTTCATTTTGATGTATGATACATGTTCCTGTGTTGGTAATTATACCTGTCCTAAACAAAATGGCATTACTTTTTGACTCACCCTCCTACATTGCCTTGCATTATGTATTCTCATTGTTCGTTGCTGAAGGTTGTGGTGTAGGGACAGGTGCACCAACTTTATGCAGCGGTTTATGCTTCTGGTCATGGTTATACTGTCAAGTAGGATACATCTCCATCATTCTTTATGTCCTTCGGCCAGTAATTTCATGGTCTCTGGCTTCGTCGTTTCCAATGGACAGATAAATAGATCGACCGATAGATAAATTGATGAATTGATGGGTAGATTAATAGAAATAAGTGCACAACAAGTCTTTGAATGAAATAGTCTCTATGTCTTCACTCAGCCGGCTAGAAATAACAATTAATCGCCCTTCAAGTCCTGACATAACAGGAGAGAAAGAGAAGGGGCTCTGTAGATATTTTAGAAAAAAAACCCAACAAACAAAAAGCACATGAGTGCAACGGTAACGCCATTACTGCGTTGATATGTAGCTAACAACAGCATGGTCAACATCATTAAGAACAGCAACAAGAACAACAATTACACTAACAACAAATATAGCAACAATAATAACAACAATAATTACCACAACAGCTACAGCATCATCAGCCGCAAGAAATTATGTTATGCTTCCATTTCTATGGTATTTTCGCAGTTTCTGTGTTGTACAGAATAAAAATTACAGTTTTCAAAATAACTATAACCCAAGATGGCCGATGTCTTTCTAATAGATTCATTTAGTCTTTATATATTTTTGTACCATTTCTTCAGACATTCAACGATCGATACATCTGCAGAGTGTACACATACGTGCGTGAGGAGTAAATGTATATGTGGGCATATATGTGTGTGTGTGTAAATACACATGTATACCACACACAATTATATATAAATATATGCGTATACATGTATGTATATATGTAATCACACGTATATATGCCTGTGCGTATAATAATATACACCTCTACATACATGTGTGTGCGAGCGAGTGTGTAGGGGTAAATACATTCACCTATACCTATATCTAAATTAATTAATGATGAACTCAGCATCTTGTTTACACCATTCATTCCATATATATATATATATATATATATATATATATATATATATATATATATATATACATACATATCTCTTTCTCTCTGTGTCTGTTTGTCTCTTTCTTTGTCTGCCTCTCTTTGTCTCCCTCTCGATCTCACTATATAATTAAAACATCAATGTTCAAATATTCCTTGTCAAATAATTTTTACTGTAATTTTATTTTTTGCGCCCTGAAACTTCTGAACATCCGTCAGCACATCTTTCCATCTTACTCTCTTTCTACCTTTCTTTCTCTTCCCTTTTCTCTATCTCTGTCTCTCTCTATCTGTTTCTCTGTCTGTCTATTTGTGTAGATATATTTGTACCAATCTCTCTACCCATACCGATCTTTGTAACTATTATTCTATCTACACACATATACACATATATGCACATATATACATAAACATATGTATACGTACATATATATATACACACAGTCCTACTTGTAGACACACACATATTTCGGCTTCTGGTTCTATTCTACTTCTTAGAAGAAGTTGAATGAGTTCAAGTGGTATGACCATTCTCTACATTATATACGATGATGTATTTTTGGTGTGGTTGTTGTTTGTTGATTTTGGGTTAAAAATAAAGATTTTCTGTATTTCTGTTATTCTATGTGTATCTTAACTGTCCTCCAGTCTTATGGTGATATCAATTAATAACACACACACACATACTACACTCACACACACACGTACGTGTGAGTTTGGCCATACTTAGAAATTTTAAAAATATACTTTATATATATATATATATATATGTGAATACACGCACACACACATAAACACACAAACACACACACACACTTAAATACGTATATTTAGGTATTCTACTTTAAAAATTTTTTTCTTTATTTCTTCCATCATCATCATCAGCAGCATGGTCTTCATCATCATCACCACCACCACCACCACCACCACCACACTCACCAGCACCATTACCACCATCACAACCATCACCATTACCTTTGTTAATACTTTCATTATCATCGTCATCATCATCATCATCATCATCATCATCATCATTATCATCATCATCATCATCGTCGTCGTCATCGTCAATATCATCATCCCCACTACCACCCTCACTACCAGCACCACCACAACTACCACCACCACCACTACATTCACCAGCACCATTACCACCATCACCACAATCAATATTAATACTTTCATCATCATCATCACCATCACCATCACGTTGTTTTTTTTGTATTGTTTTATTTTGTTTTTCCCTGTCTCGTTCTCTGCCATGTTGAATGATTTGGAAGAAAATTTAAAGAAAAACATCTCAGAAGTAAAAATTAAAATAAACATGTTATTTGTAATATCCAAAAAAAAAAAAGAAACAGAAACCGAAAACAAAAACAAAACAAACTTTGTTTTGTTTTGCTGTTTTTCGTTATATTATTTTTTTTTGTTTTTGGGTAGTCTTGCTGTTTTTTTTTAATCTCACAAGAAATGTCTTCCAAAAAAAAATTTAAAAAGAAAAAAAAAACAACTATGACTTAACGAGGTAAAAATCAACAACTTTTCGAATTACTTTTTCTAAATGAAAAGATTATTTTTCTTTCTACACAATATGTCTTGTTTAAGATTTCTGTCATAATATATTTTTCATATGCATTATCAGCACTTCCTCCTCATAACATTACCAGCGCCTTTGTATATATATAAAAAAAAGAAAAAGTGAACGTTATCAGCATTCCTTGCACAAATTATCAACCCTTTCTTCACCAAAAAATATCAAAACTTCGTTCACCCAGCATTATTAAAATTTCTCAACACAACCTTGTAACTAATTGCTTCAACCCGTTTTATCGCTAACAGTTTCACCCAACATTATCATTACTACCTCATTCAACATTGACTCTTTCTCCAACATTATCACTAATTCTTCAGTCAACATTGTTTCCACATCGTCCACCCAAAATTATCTTTCCTTGACTTCAAATAACATTATCACTACGTTATATTATCTGTACTTAAGGCGGGGAGATGGCAGAATCGTTAGCACTTAATCGACTTTACCTTTCATCCTTTCGGGATCGATTAAATGAGTACCAGTGATCACTGGGATCGATGTAATCGACTTACCCCTCCACCTACCTTGTTGGCCTTGTGCCAAAATTTTAATTAATATTATCAGTAATTAGAAGGCAGTGAGTGGGAAGAAACGTTAGGACACTGGCTAATATGCTTAGCGGCATTTCGTCCAGTTTTACGTTCTGAATCCAAATTCTGCCGAGGTCGACTTTGCAATTCATCCTTTCGGAGTCGATAAAATAAGTACCAGTTAAGCACTGGGGTCGATGTAGTCGACTAGTTCCCTTCCACCCACCCAAGTTGCTGGCCTTCTGTCAAAATTTGAAACCGATATTATCAGTACTTGGTCACCCAATCTCTTTCATAAACCCTGACACCTCCATCTTTTTCTCTGTCACCGTCACCCCATCTTTTTTATCATCTTTGTCCCCTTTCTTCATCTCCTCCACCTCATGCTCTCCCCTATCTTGACCTATTAATCCTATCAACACACATTTCCCTATAACACCTTCTTCGACAAGTCTCGTCACTCCAGTTTCTCCTAGCACAACTCGTTACCCTTATCACTGACACCTCTCTGTAATCGTCATTCCTTCTTTCTCTTTCTTTTGCTACAACACCCTTGCCAA
>NC_069000.1:4712705-4714143 GCF_001194135.2 Octopus bimaculoides
ACATATACACATATGTGTGTATTTAATATAAGTGTGTATATGTATATTTTGAATATATATATATATATATATATATATATAATACGGAAGTGAAAAGTCTTCTCAATTTATTATGTAAATACAGAAATTTCAAAAGGTCTATTTATATCTTGCTAAGGACAGTCATACTTTCTTCCACTCTTCATTAAACCTCTTAACGTTCAAGTTGCTTAGAGGTGTGTTTCATGATATCTCACGGAAGCTAATATAAACTGCTAATATCATAGCCAAATAGGCCCAACCACACACACATAACTATACGTACGCACACACACGAGCGCGTGAATAAATATAAATATACAAACACACGCTGATAAAACACTATCTCTTACGCCTTTAGCAACATCTATAATAATATTTTTAAAAAATAGATTAACTTAAAACATTGTATTCTTAAATAAAAATTAACTCTTGTGTTGAAATAATTGCCCGCATGACATTCGTTTACGTTATGATATAATGGCATTATATAGGATTGGCAGTTATCTATTCATAGACTTCTCAAAGTCCTTCCTATAATGATAGTCTGCGCGCAACTAAATGGATTTCAAAGAATTATCTTGTGTGTAATTTTGGTTGTTTACCCGGTAATAATAATGGATTTGGTGGGAAGGCATTTGATTTGGAAAATATATTTGTAAAATGCCTTTATCTAACATAGTATTATTATTATAACATTTCGGCTGATGTATATATGTATGTATGTATGTATGTCATTGTTCAGTTTCATTTCAAGATTTCATGCCAATAGAGAAAGAGCCGGTTTCTAACCTAGATTCAAGGTTCCTTCGTTGGAATTTTAACATCACCAACAGGATATTTTTGTTTCTATGCATGCCTATTCTACTTTCTAATTATTATAAAACTGCCAACTGTTATAGCAAAGGTTTCTGCTTCAATTTTATATGTTTTACTGTTAGTGTTGGAACAGTATTCTCTCTCAAATGCATTCCGGTTGAACTCCCTCTTTCGTTCCAATTTTTTACCAGAATTATTGTAGATCTTCTCGAGACGGAGCTTTCTTAATGGTAATATTTTCCTTCCTCATCTCTTACATTACATTACCCGGGCGTTATCTAACACCTGGTTCAGGACTCAGGATTGATATGCTGTTATGTCTCAAGCTACTGCTATCTAGCACCTTCGGATGATCTCAACTCAACCGCTACGCGACTGCTACTCAACTCCTCTACCGCGGCTAGACTACCTCTATTTATATATCTTGGGCTATCCTACTTATCCGCTTGGGGGCGTCGACACAACATATACATACAGACATGTATACATATCTGTATCTAACTATCTGTCTGTCTGTCTTTATGTATGTATGTCTCTATCTATCTATATATGTGTGTGTACCTATGTATCCATATATACATATATATGTGTGCATATATAT
>NC_069000.1:4714157-4715103 GCF_001194135.2 Octopus bimaculoides
ATATATATATATATATATATACATATGCAGGGGTGTATGTATATGCATTTTGCTTCTCCATCGACGGTTATAATTGAAGTCATACGGAAATATATCAGAACACGTCTTCAGTCTGCTATTATGATACGTAATCGCTTGTTTTAGCCACTCCGCAACACCATATGTGGTATTAAATCATGTATTTGAAAGGTAGTTCAGTGTAACAATAGTGAAAGGAGAGAGGAAAAGAAGAAATACAAGAACAACAACAAAAACAGAAACAAAAAAAGTGTGAGCTTTTCTCAATTGTTGATTAACAAGATATTTGAAATTGTGTATTAATATACATAGCTTGCTTCGACCTTAAGTTACTGACCTAAAATGGACATATGCCAAAGCGATCTTTTCAAGCGAAACCTGTTCGAAATTTAATTATTACAATAAATCTAGATTTAATGTCCAATCTTGAGACATGCGATTTCAGATTAGATTGCTTAAAACCAGGTTGTTAACTCGAGTTCATAATACTACCATTATAAATGTCAAATGAAATTTCAATATGACCCAACCTAGATCGTTTGTTCTCATGAATATTCATAGAACAAGTGATCACGACAATCAATTCCTCTGAAGAATTTCTTCCTCTGTCTTAATCTGTATGGTAAATTGAATCGAAATCGCATAAATTTTAAGCCATTCTTAACCAAATTTTATAGCGTCGTCAAATTACATTATATTCTATTATATGGCGGCGTATTATATTCTATTAAATTATATCATTATATTATTATTTTTTATTATATTATATTATATTCTAAAAGTCTATATATTGATAATTGGAGACAGAACTTACTAATAATTGATCAATATCTACATATCTATATCTATCTATATACATACATACATACATACATACATATATACATACATATATATATATATATATATATATATATATATATATATA
>NC_069000.1:4715359-4718628 GCF_001194135.2 Octopus bimaculoides
ATATATATATATATATATACAACAAGGGAGCAATAATTTGACAATTATTCACTAACTTTAAGTAGAGAAACAGGTGTATAGAGTGGGTATAAAGTCGCTTATACACACACACGCGTGCGCGCACAAGGTGCATTCCAGAATTTTTTAGACATTATTAGGAGACGTAGTTATAAAGTCTTAGATTTTCGTCAGTTTAGTATATCGATATTCTACATCCAGCAAGCTGACCTGTCTACTCATGTCATTCCAGATTTTAGGAAACGTCTCTAACAGCGTTTGAAACACAGCCTACTGGAAACTACTTGTCACAGCTGACTAATTTACAGATTGCAATCGGGGTGTCTGGAAGCCCTTCGTGCAGTAAAATTCTTGTTAAACTGCGGAAACTTACTATAGAGATGTAATGGAATGCTTCAGACTGTTTATGGATTCACTTATTCGTCGGCAGAAGCAATTTAAGGATTGTAGAGAGAGGAGTTGCGAGACGATGAGAGGTGTAGGTTTTTAGAAAATTGGCAATTTTCTGGATGAAGAATGTCATGGGTCTATAACGAAAATAAGATAAGCATAAAGATTGGAATCGGTGTGGTAAATTATACAGAATTATTCATAAGATCTGCGCATGTGTAGGATTTGTGCAAAGTTTGCCTCCAGAAGAGCGGTCAGTGACGAGAATCCTAGTAGCTATTTACTTGACGGAGATGGGCATCCATATCGCTACTCACAGTCGTTTTCGAGATGAATGGGCCTGTGACAAAGCACGTGTGTCGGTATATGGCTGACGCCAGTGTCTTTAAATTTCGCCATTTTTCTTTGGAGATATTTCGTATATTCGTGTTGGATTTCTTGTTTTGTACGATGACTAACTTAAGTTCATATTCGACGTTTCTCACCTTTGTAGTCTTATTTTCAAGAACTTATTATATAACGTGGCGTCTGTATTGTTCTTAAATACCGGTCGAATTTATGTAAACTTTCACCATAGAAGGTTTTTGGAGCGTTAGATTCATCATTTAGGCTTCACGATTGATTTCTTCCTTGGAGTCGAATTTCTTGTCCTTAGGCTTTCATGCGAGGAGTCACGTGTTAATTATTTGACGTCTGTACTCTTAGCAGCGTTTATTAGTTTTACTAGTGTTATGAATATTGTATGTGTATGAAAACATATGCATCCATGCATACACATACACAAACAAGCACAAACACGAAAACACACAAATACACGCACGCGCGCGCACATATGTTATTTAGTTCAGGAAATTGGCTCCACACTAGGAAATCAACTTCTTAGCAGAAAAGATTACTAAAATCACCATTACACTTCGAAACTGTATCAAGCAATTCTCATAGACTTTCAAATATATATATATATATATATATATATATATATATATATATATATATATATATATGTGTGTGTTTGTATGTATGTATATATATAAACTCACAAAGATACGTATATTGTGTAGAATTAATAATTTAAGCAAGGCTGTGAGCTGGCAGAATCGTTAGCAAGACGGATGAAATGCTTAGCGGCATTTCGTCTGCCGCTACTTTCTGAGTTCAAACTCCTTCGAGGTCGACTTTACTTTTCATCCTTTCGGGGTCGAAAAATTAAGTACTAGTTGCGTACTGCGGTCGATCTAATCGACTTTCCCCGTACTCCCAAAATTTCAGGCCTTGGACCTATAGTAGAAAGGATTAATAATTTCAGCATTGCAAAACCTGTTGTCATCGCTTAGCTTGTCCCCATTAACTGTAGGGTGATGTAAATTGTAATCTAAACAATATTTCAGAGATACTAAACTCTCACAAGACCGGGAAGGGTTATTTTATTATCTTGTAATCAAGTGGCTGTTGAATTGATTGCAATTGTTATATGGTATGCCATTATATTTACATTATTTAACCCATTTAACAAAACGATGTTTATATGTGAAATTTCTGAAATCGAAATTGTTCAGAGCCCACACGGCGTAATTGGCAGCCGTTTAACACAGCAAGTGATTGAAGCAGTGTTTGACTCTTATGTTATCTCTACGATCTCTTTGTCTTACGCTACTCATTTAGTTGGCTTATACTTGTATATATATATAAATTTACAAACACGCTCACACACACACATAATTTATGCATGTATGCAATTTATGCATGTACATACAAATAAGAATGCATACAGATATATTTCTACGTATATATACATGTATATAAGTCTATGTATATATATATATATATATATATATATATATATATATATATATATATATATATATATATATATATATATATATATATATATATATATATATATATACATGTATATAAGTCTATGTATATATATATATATATTACCAAAATGTAGGTTTAATGATACATTTGCATTTATATACATGCATATATACATACTTTCATACATACATAGTACATACATACATACAGAAAGACATAAATACATACATAGATACATACATGCATATATACATAAACACCGCGCACACATGTTCTGTATTCCTTGATCGACTTACTGCTTGACGAGTATTCTAAAAGTAAACGATAATCGAAGCGTGTAAATCTGTCTGTGTTGAGAATAATAATGGTAAAAGCTACTTCCAGTCAACGGCAAATCCCTTCACAAAAGGTCAGTGAGCAAAATCAATGTCTACTATTCTCAAAATTCTTGCAATTTCAGATTCGTGTTGTTGTTGCTGCTGTTGTTGTGGTATTATAATGATAGTTACGCTGGCGAAGATACCGCTACCGCGGCTGTTATTCTGCTACGGCTGTTGTTGGTGCTGTTGTAGTGGTATACACAATCACCAGAGGGAAGCTTGTAAGAACTTTGAAGAAAGTTACCAATGATAATAGAAATGGAATAAGGAAAAATGTGAAAAGGAAATCAGTTATGCTTCAGTGGAGTTTTAGTTAAATTGTCTTCTCTTCCCACTCCTCCTCTCTAATCGTGTCCTGTTCCTGCAACCACCCCCACCTACTACCGGGAGTTGGATGGTGCGGAGTACGTGAAGTAAACATCGTTGTGAGACAAAATTGAAAATGTCAGATATATATCATCTATTGTTGTCTTTGTGTGTGTGTGTTTAGTGGGAATATTCTAAATGCGTATTAATGTGAATGTGTGGGTGCACGCGTGTATATGTTTTGAGCTTTATATATGTATATGTGTGTGTATGTGTGCTTATATATATATATATATGTCTGTTTTGAGTTGTGTCTGTTGTGAGATGTGTATGAATGTGCAATGTTCATGTGTA
>NC_069000.1:4718782-4719865 GCF_001194135.2 Octopus bimaculoides
TATATATATATATATATATATATATATATGTGTGTGTGTGTGTGTGTGCGCGTATATATATATGTGCATATATGTACATACATACATATATATATGCATATATGTATATATACACACAGATCTGTGGCGGAATGTCTATGTCTGCTTTGTGCGAGGTGTGTGTGAGTGCGCGTGTGTGTGTGAATGTGTGTATTTGTGTGTGTGCAAGGTGTAATGGTGGTATTCTCGTGTATCCTCGTGTATGTCCTTCTATGTAGGGCAGTGTATATATATGTGAGGTGTGTAAGCGGGATATAGTGTGTTTGCGTGTGTAACAATGTATACCTGTAAGCCCCTGGATATATATATGTGCTCATGTGCATATGTAAGTATATGTAATGTATGTGTGCGTGCGTGTGTGTGTGGGGGGGGGCTATATGTCGTAAGTGTGTGCATGTGAGTTGTATATGTGTGCGTATGTCAATCTGTAATGACTGTGTGTGTATATGTTCGTGTGTGTGTGTATGTATGTGTGTGCATGTGTATGTGTACACTGGTGCGTTATATATATATATATATATGTGTGTGTGTGTTTTGAATTAAAATTGCGTATATGTATGTACGTTGTTTGTATGTTGCCCGTATATATGACTGTGTGTGTCACGGGTCAGTATACATGTGCGTGAGTACCTTGACCTCATGTGTCCAGGTATGTACGTGTTTATCTACATAAATGTGTATGCCTGTGCAAGTGTGTTTATATATATATACATGTGTGTGTGCTACTACAATTGTGTTTCATCTCTTTGTCCCTACAGAATTTATTTGAGAGGAACAGCAGAAAATGAAAACCAATAATGAGTGAAATAGTCCTCCTCCTCAATAAAATCAGTAAGTGTAGAGTTGAATGCCATGATTTATGTTACCACTGTTCCTAGGCACTATCAGCAATTCCAAGAATAACTATAGCTGAAGTAAATGATTTCGCCTCGTGCTTCAAGACATATGTACTGACAAATGAGCTAGAACCCGAAACGTCTCCTAATTTAAGAAGAGAGATCTGGCCAATAAACTCTAGTGTCATAAATATTTCATTAACGTGGC
>NC_069000.1:4720815-4723099 GCF_001194135.2 Octopus bimaculoides
ATATGAATGCTCCTTTACACATATATCTTCAAAGTTAAAAAAGCCTAAAATATATGGTACTAAAAATATCGGTACACATACGTAATATGTGTGTATGTATGTATTCGTATTTTTGTTTATATTTACAAACGAAAGAAAAGAGAACTCAATCCAAGATCTAGATTTTCGTCAGTTAGCTAAAGTCATTCCACAGAGATTCACGCGTGCGGAGAATATGCAATCATCCAATCGACAATTCACAAATTCGTATATCCCCAACGCAACAGCTGTAAACTAATTCTGTTTTATGAACGGTGGTCACGTTTTGAAATGCGTAGAAACCACGAGTTAGGATTTCTGTCTATCAACATAGTGTAAAAGGATGATCCCAGACCTGCAGTGTGATCGTCAACAAGGGTGCCATACAAGGATTCCTGATTCGGATGGGTATTTTTCGTGGTGGTTTAATAGATACCTTTTGTTAGATTTTATGGTTTACTGGTATAGTTCCGTCACACTCCAGTCCAAAACATTACAGGACCATAATTTATGGCTGGCACTTTTAATGTAGTCCTACCTACACACATACAGCATAAAATCTTGAAATGGCCACGGGTAAGGCGACTGATTTTGCTTTGAACCTCAAAAGCCCGGCAATACATACAGGATATCGTGTGCCTTTTACTCGTTTCAATCACTGGACAGCAGCCATTCTGGAGCCCCGCTTAAGGGTTTTAATTGAACAACGTGCCCACCTCATACTTATCTTAAAGTTTGTCACTTATTCTACCGGTGTCGTTTGTCGAATCGCTATAAGCTAAAAAAAAAAAGAACAGTAAGCATAAAAAAACACGTGCCAGGAGCAATGTTGACAAATTTCGGGACGTATGGAAGTTTTGAGGGATACAGTGTCCTGATAGCTAACAACCGATGCCGGTATTTTATTCAATGTTTCGAGAGTTCTGAGAGTGAAAAAAAAAATGTTTACAAAAATCATTATATGCTACGCTGTTTCTCTGAATTCATAAGTATGTCCGCGAGTCGTGGAAATATTGAATGTTAATTTATACAAAGAACGCAGCTTTTATGATTTATAATATATATTCTGGCATTTCTCGTAAATTAAGCGTCTGCATGTTGGCTTTGTCTTTGATATTGTATAAGATTCTGCTGCAAAGTTGTTGAAATTTTATCGTTATTTGTAACTGAGCTATTTTTTTCATCTTAAAACTTGTACTCGTTAAATTACTACGTATGAAGCGACAATTACACAGACGAGAAAAACAACACTTGAGACTTGCAATTTCCTTACGACCAAACAGACAAACAGACAGAGAGAGACACAGTGATACACACACATACATACACAGAGATACACACACATACATGCACAGAGATACACACACATACAGAACACACACACACGTTTACATGCTACGGACATAAATACAAGCATACATAAACGCATATATATGTATGATGGATGTATATATATATATATGAATAGATAAATATACATGACGAATACGTAACATAATATATACATTTATACACACACACATATATATATATATATGCGTATATTTGCAATAATATATATAGATTTATATACATACACACATATATACGTATATTTGCCATATACGTATATATATATGTATGTATATGTATAATATAGATACATACATGTACACATACATGCACACACATACACAAGCTAATACAGGCACATACATGTGTGCATATATACGAATAATGATGAAAACAACACATATAGATAGTCTCATTAATGGAAGTATTATCACCGTCACATATCTATATAGATATTTCCTCTTACAAAAAAAAAAAAAAAAGAAAAGCGACAACAAAGTCAAAAACAAAAACAAAATCAACAAGTCAGCAGACGTTGAAACTAGCGTATTTCAAACAAGTTTCCTAAATTAACCCTCTCTTCAAATACACAACTTTATGCAGTAACACCAATATCACTCTGAAATAACACGTCTGTTTTTGACAACAATACCGAAAGTCTAATTAGATTGATGCAAATGCAGTTGGCTAAATTTACTTATGGAAAATAACTTCTTCTGAGGCAATTATGTATACTGATACTTATTGCCAAAGATATATGATTGTATATATGAGTACATGTGTGTGTGTGTGTGTGTGTGTATATATATATGTATGTATATATATATATATATATATATACATAAATATACGTTATGTTCTACATTATAAGTTGATAGATTCTAGTCTCTTTATCGGACCCTGTAATTTGTGTTATGAGTTTTGTATCATATAT
>NC_069000.1:4723110-4726870 GCF_001194135.2 Octopus bimaculoides
TATATATGTATGTATGTATGTATGTATGTATGTATGTATATATATATATATATATATATACATAAATATACGTTATGTTCTACATTATAAGTTGATAGATTCTAGTCTCTTTATCGGACCCTGTAATTTGTGTTATGAGTTTTGTATCATATATCATACATCGTAGGTGTTTGCCTATATGCGCATGTATGTGTGTGTATATGTGTGTGTGTGTGTGTGTGTGTGTGTGTGTGTGTGTGTGTGTGTTTACCTACATGTCTGTGTGGGTGTTATGTGTGCAGCTACATAGGCATACACTTGTGCACACAATTACACATAAATACCTTTATATATATATATATATGTGTGTGTGTGTGTGTGTGTGTGTGTGTGTGTGTGCTTCTATGCGAGCGTACAACTTTCTCTTTGCCTCTCTATCTACCTCCCACCCTTTCTCTTTGCCTCTCTATCTACCTCCCACCCTTTCTCTTTGCCTCTCTATCTACCTCCCACCCTTTCTCTCGCCTCCTCTATATATAGTCATGTCATGTGTGTATATCATTGCACGTCTAAGTTCTCTGTCTCCTTACTTTAAAATTTTCCATTTTCATATTTATTATTCATTTCTATACCCAGTTGTATTCTTTGAGATTTATCTTTTATATTTAATGCGTTTAATACTAAATACACGCTCGCACACAAACATGTATATAGGAAAAGGCATATTTAATGAGCTGTCTACATATATTCCTTTGTGGATTGTAGACTTACAGCTGTTTCTGATATTCATTTTGGGGTGCGTTTATTGTTCAGTTTAATCAATCGTGTATATGCATAAGTTGGACGTTTTCCAAACCATATCGGTAGGAAATTTCCTGTATAGCAAAATGGCCGTAAATGTATTAAATATTTACGGCCATTTTGCTGTACAGGACATTTCCTAAATATATCATTATGTCTAAATATATTAAATAACGAAAGCATTATGAAAATTTGTTCATTTCTGAGTATTTCCTAATTTGCAGACGTCCAAATACAAGTCATTTATTACAGGGCACTACTTAATTAACTTAATTATTCCATTTGATTTTTTTTATTTGTTCAATTAATTTTAATTGATCATTTCCTAAATAGTGAATTCACTTTCTAGTGGGCGGTGAGTTTTTTAAAATTCTTTGTCATCATAAATGCAATGAGAGTGTGGCTAGCATCGAGGAAATAAATGTAAAGAGTAAACTGCTGGTGGTTCTCAGTAAATATTTCAAATATTGAGTGACACAGTTAATTAATAGTGAACACAATTCAATGTTTAAAGAAACAAAATGCTAACTAAAAAATTTATAAAATATTAAATAAAAAGATACCCCCATTTCAAACGAAGGAAATTAAACCTTCAGCAATGATTGATAATTTTATCATGAAACATTAAAAGAACGTTGGAGTTTCGTTGGGTTTTAAAAATATGTTTAAAATAACGATCTACAGTTTCTGAATTGATTGCAAAATAAAAAAGTGAAAGAGACAAAGTCGCATGTCATAAAATTTTAAAATTCATTTCCAAATATGGACATGTTACCAACTGTAAATGAAGGCATAAATAATAACATGGACCCTCTATTGTTTTCTTTCTACTTAAGGCGCAAGGCCCGAAATTTTGGGGGAGGGGGCCAGTCAATTAGATCGACCCAGTACGCAACTGTTACTTAATTTATCGACGCCGAAAGGATGAAAGGCAAAGTCAACCTCTACGGAATTTGAACTCAGAACATAAAGACAGACGAAATACCGTTAAGCATTTCGCCCGGCGTGCTAACGTTTCTTATTCCTTTATTGCCCACACGGGGCTAAACAGAGGGGACAAACAAGGACAGACAAAGGGATTAAGTCGATTATATCGACCCTAGTGCGTAACTGGTACTTAATTTATCGACCCCGAAAGAATGAAAGGCAAAGTCGACCTCGGCGGAATTTGAACTCAGAACGTAACTGCAGACGAAATACCGCTAAGCTTTCCACCCGGCGAACTAACATTTCTGCCAGATCACCATATGCCCGTGTAATAATAATAATAATAATAATAATAATAATAATAATAATAATAATAATAATAATAATAATAATAATAATAATAATTTCCAAAAAATTCATGTTGTTTCTTGAGAGAGTCATTACGCCAGTAATAATAAGACACGCACTGGTTCAATATCACTTCTTTATTTTTAGACAACAGATTAAAGATATAAGCAAATAACTAATCGATTGTTTGCTTAAAGTGCTGGTTAAACAATTGGTTAAATATTTAACCAAATAATTAACAATAAAAGAGTTATATTCAACCAGTGCATGTGTTATTATTAGCGTAATGTTATTATTAGCGTATTGCCAGACAGTGAGACTGAACTCGGAACCATGTGATTGGGAAACAAGATTCTTACCGCACAGCCACGCCTGTTCAATAAACCGATTAAATTTCTACAATGTACAAATTATTTTAACAATATTTTAAATGCATTTCTTAATAGTGTTTAATTCTAAATATATAATGAAGTGAAGTAGCAGCAGGGCGTGTGTTTACTATTGGCCTCATGACTCTCCGAGACATACAATTTATGTTGTATGCAAGTTCGCAATCAAGAATCCTTCAAACCAAATATAAGAACAAATTCTTGTAAATTCTGGCAATAAAAAGATAAAAACGGAAGATTACTGGATATTGTTTATGCTCCTTCATATTGAGTGGAGAGAAGGATCAGTGTCATGTCGCAATTGTTAATGAGTTGTTGATTGTTAATCAAGCAGTTAAATACATTTGGAGTAATTGAAAGCGGAGGCATGTCATTGAATTCCATTAGAAGGAGGTGAACTTTTACAAATATCTGAGAGCAAGTGCCAAAAGAAACAAACAAAAGAAAAGCGAAAAAGACACGAAAACAAAACAAAAAAAAAAGAAAGAAACAAAACGTTAAGAACCAGTGTTCCAAAACAAAATTTAAACACACAGAAGCGAATTATCTGAAGAGTATATGGATATGAACTTCACAGAATATAACATTATTCGACAGAAGAAAAAAGATTAAATATGATAATTAATGTATGTGATATAAACGTATGAATAAATAATTAAATAAATAAATATATGAATGAATAAATAACTATCTAAATAAGTGAATAAGTTAATTAAATCAAACCTTTACTGGAAAACTCTATTTTCGAATCAATACTACGTGTAAGCCGTTAGAAGATTGCATACGTTAAGTTTGCTAGTCACGAATCATCCATCATATATGACATGGTAAATGAAATAACATACAATAAAATACATCTACAAGAATTCATTTCTTTATGCTTTTTTTCTGTTTTTTTTTTTTACTTTTTGGTGGAACGTATTAACATATTATCACAGTATAACATGCATTATTAATACAAAAATGTTATGATTGCATTGCATATGTAATACAGAATATAATAATAACTCATAGCACATAATCTTATTGAAATTCCTTTACCCCAAAACTATATCACATTTGCACATTCATAAGTACACAGGCACATATATATTTACACATATATACACACACATGTATATACATATACACACATTATATATATATATATATACACACATATATATATATGTACATATATATTTATAGACACATATATATGTATGTACGTATGTATATATATGTATATATACATATATATGTATATACATATATGTATATATATATTATATATATATGTATATATACATATATATATACATATATATATATATATA
>NC_069000.1:4727159-4732010 GCF_001194135.2 Octopus bimaculoides
TTCATAGGAAAGAGAAGGTACGTAAACCGAATTAAAGGTAGCATGTATCACCTTTTTCCCCTTCCTTTCCTCTTTCGATGGCTATCCGGAACATTCGTTAATGTTTGTTTCTACCCCCCTAAAAATCCTTGGACGGACGCTTTAAACGTGTCAAGATACTTATACAATAAATAAATAAATAAATAAATAAATAAATAAAGAACTTCAATGGTTAAAAACGAAAGTAAAAAAAGAGACTTTGTTTTGATCTAGATACCGATGCTAATCTGGAGGAAGATGAACTCATAGAATTTTCCAGTCACGAATTATTTATCAGAGGCGATATTGAAGAATGGAATAAGGTGCGTTTACATGTCTTTGGTGTTTACATCACTGCTATTATTAACGGTAAAGCGTAAAATATCATAATTGATTTGCATACCTAATATGAATTCGTGGAAAACTTGTAACTTATGAAACATTTTCGAAATGCTTCTGTAAACATATTAAAAATTCAACGGTTTTACCAAATGTTCTGTCATGGCCGACACAGACACGTTCGTTTAATATCCATGATGGTTATAGTTAAAGAAAATAGACAAGATACATGAAACATATTTCTCTCTCTCTCTCTCTCTCTTCCTCCTTCTGTTTCTTTTTCTCTGTGTACGTGTGTACGTGTGTGTGTGTGTGTGTGTGTGCGTGAGCACATTTTCATGACATTTTCTATTGCTCGCTAATACATAGTTTTACGCTTGTAAGTTCAACATCTTTCACAGCCCACATATCAAATGTCTTTATATTTCTCCCCATCTCACTCTCTCTCGAATATTCTTTCTTTGACAGTATATTCCACATTATTTATTTATTTTAATTTCAATTTACATTAAGACGGGAAGCAGTTAGAGTCGTTAACTGACTCAGCGGCATTTCGTCCGTCTTTACGTTCTGAGTTCAAATTCTGCCAATGTCGACTTTGCAATTCATCTTTCGAGAATCGATAAAATAAGTACGACTGGAGTACTGGGTTTCATGTAACCGACTTACCCGCTTCCCTACTTCCCCGAAATTGCTGGAATTGTGCCAAAATTTGAATCTGAATTACATTATAACATCATTCCAAAGCTTACGTACTTGCGGCGAGTTATGGCAGTTCCTGGCAGTTCGTTGGATAAAATGCCTTATTCTATTAGTTCTGAATCGCTGCGCTTTGAGATCAAATCTGGTTGAGGTGAATTTGGTGGACGGAAACTGAAAGAAGCTCATCGTATATACATTTTATATCAAATTATATTTGTGTGTGTGTGTGAAAAGTGTATGTTGTATCTTTGTCTTCGTGTTCGTTTCACAATACAGCTTGACCACAGATTTACGTTTGTCTGCTTCCTCGTAACAAAGCTGATCGGCAAAACAAAATAAGCATGGCCACAATCAAATTACTCAGAAGGTAAGAAGAAAAATAGAATACGTTGTCTAAAAGACAAGGTTGAATATATATCACTGCATCCAATGT
Source organism: Octopus bimaculoides (assembly GCF_001194135.2). Classification (NCBI taxonomy): domain Eukaryota; kingdom Metazoa; phylum Mollusca; class Cephalopoda; order Octopoda; family Octopodidae; genus Octopus; species Octopus bimaculoides. The sequence continues at coordinate 4,728,652 of NC_069000.1, forward strand.
AATTCATTCGTAATAATTTCAAGCCATAACGCGGCGTTATGGCCGATTTGTCAGCACGCCGAGCAAACAGCTTAGAAAACTTTCGTCCATGTTTACGTTCTAAGTTCAAACACCAGCGAGGTTGGCTTTGCCTTTCATCCTTCGGAGTCGGTAAAATAAATACCAGATTAATACTTGGCTCTCTCGAAATTGCTGGATGTGTGCCAAAATTTGAAACCGTTATTATTGTGGGTAGAAGAACATGATGTTAAGCGAACCATATTTACGTATATACACATATATACATAAATATATGCATCTACTTGTAGACAAATATACACATACAATATAAACATTGTTTTACGATGTGTACCAAACGATTAATCAAAAACTCTTTACGAATGAATTAAACATGGAATGTTTTATATTTGATGTAATGTCAGATCGAGAGCTGGGACGTAATACGTCTGGAAACAGACTATCGAAACTGTACTTCCATTAATAAGACGACGGGGCGAAATTTCAGAGAGATTTCATTGCTATTTCTAGAAAGAGATTTTTGCTCTTTGTTTTCTTCACTGCTGAAATTTTTTTGTGATGGCTGCCGTTTAAAAATATCTGACAATCCTTGTCTGGTATAATTTCTAAATTCTAAATATGATTGATAACCTACCAATACTTTAACCGTCAACTGTGTCTCTTCGTTTCTTCTTTTTTTTTTCATGTAAGGAAGTGTTTTTTAAATATAGTTTATTTTCTCTAACTTCCTGGAAGCCATATTCGAATGGAAAGTACATTTTGTTTTGAACGAACAACTTGATTCCTTTCCATACATAACATTATTCCGTTGTTCATTCATTCGTTCATTCTCTCTTTTCCTCTATTTGATTCTTTGTCCGTTTATCGTTAGCATATCATTAGCACTATCGTTAGCATGTCGGATGAAATACTTAGCGGCATTTCGTCCGTCTTTGCGTTCTGAGTTCAAATTCCGCCGTGGTCGACTTTGTCTTTCATCTCCGAAATTTCAGGCCTTGTGTCTTTAGTAGAAAGGATTATTATCATTATTATTCCAAAGCAGTTACATTTCTGGCCTTGTGCCTAAAAAAAAAAAAACATACACATTATTAATCGTTCAAAATAATGTTATCTTTTCTCTTAACGATATTATTTCCTTTTGGTTGAGAAGTATACGTACTCTCTTGAGGAAATAAATTTGTTTTCTTTTATCATCGTTTATTCATCAACCATAAAAACGTTGATTCTTTTAGTTCGAATCGATGATGGTGTTTCTAGTGAATGTAACTACGTTAGCTTTCGAGTGAAAAAAGAAACTTTTTGTTCGGAAACTGAAGAATTTTTTCTCTCTGAAAACGGAAAGCAGTAAGAAAAGAAATTTAATTTGTACCTGTTTGTCTAGACGGTTCACATTAATAAATATTAAATAGATTTTCAAACGAAGATTCACCTGGTAAGAATCCACAATGCTGAAAGCAAAGTGAAACACAACTTACTCAACCAGAACAAGAAATAATAAATGATAAATAACATCAAAAATAATAATCACAACCGCAGTAACAAGAAAGAAAAAACAGCAATAATAATAATAATAATAATAATAATAATAATAATAATAATAATAATAATAGCAATAATTCTTTTTTAGTGGAAGAACAAGGCCTCAGATTTGGGGGAAGGGATTAAGTCGATTACATCGACTCCAGTGCATAACTGGTACTAATTTTTTCGACCCCGAAAGGATGAAAGGCAAAATAAACCTCAGCAGAATTTGAACTCAGAACGTAACTGCAGACGAAATACCACTAAAAATTTTTCCCGCCGTGCTAACGATTCTGCCAGCTCGCCACCTTAATAATAATAATAATAATAATAATAATAATAATAATAATAATAATAATAATAATAATAATAATAATAATAATAATAATAATAATAATAATAATAATAATAATAATAATATTGTAGGCACAAGGCCTGAAATTTGGGAGAGGAGGTAATACGATTACATCGACCCCAGGACTCGGATGGTACTTATTTTATCGACCCCGAAATGATAAAACGCAAAGTAGACCTCGGCAGCGTTTGAACGAGGAACGTAAAGTCGGACGAAATGTCGCCAAGCATATTCTGCCAACTATTATAACATTAAAACAAACATAAGAAAGAAAGAAAGAGAGAGAGAGACAGAGACAGAGAGAAGAGACAAAGAGAGACAAAGACAGAAGAGAGAGAGAGAGAGAGAGTGAGAAATGGTATAAAATGCGTGTGTGTGTGTGTTTGTGTGTATGTGTGTGAAGGGGAGAGATAGAAAATATGAGAAACGCTACAAAAAATAGTAGCTGTGTGCCAAATACAGTTGACAGTTTGCCATCAATTTAAGTAGACAGAATGAGAAAAATCCGAGTTGCTCTGAGTTACAATTTTGCTTCCATGTCAATTTTGGTGATAAATTGATAGAATGAAGTTTAACTCAGAAGTGTAATGTCGGTGAAAGCGAGTCAAAAAAAATGGAAGAATTATATCGCTCAATATCACATGATCTGTATAACATGTCTGTTCAGTTCAGATAATTTCAGATAAGATCAGAAGAGATTATCAATTGGAAAGTTCATAGAAGACATCGATAATTTGATTTGTAGTGAGAGGTGAAGAAGGATGTAGGGTTTCGTGTTTTTGTTCTTCGGCTGAAAGTGTACGAAAATAGAATGGCGGGTCGCTGGTCAGACTTCGTGGTGGTTGTGAGTCAATTGTTTGGGATCTAGGAGGTAAATAAATAGTGAATTAATATTCTCTTTTCCCTTCTATTATAGGGCTATTACGGGCCAGTCGAGTATATCGATCCCATTGTTCAACTGGTACTTATTTTATCGACCCCGAAATGATGATAAGCTAAGTCAAACTCGTTGGAGTCTAAACTCAGAACGTAAAACTGGAAAAAGTGCTACTAAACCTTTTGACCGGCGTGCTTACCATCGTGCCACTTTGCCGCCTTTGATTAGGGAATTAAAGTTAAAAGAATGATATAGAGGGTTGTCTTTGTGGACCGAGATGTTTAGACGAAGAAGAAAGCAACGTAAGAGGAACAGAAATCTAAGGTGCAAAGTAAGAGACAAGGAAAGAAGAAATATAGGAATTTGGGTGGCCGAAGGAACAATATTTCAAACGAGCCCCCCCCCCCAAAAAAAAACCCCAACAAATTTACTGTCTGTATAAAGAGGAGACTTTGTGTTTCTATACACATCTATCTATCTATCTATCTATCTATCCATCTGCCTATCTCACTATCTATCTGTCTGTCTGTCTTTCTGTCTGTATACACACACACGCACACATACACACACACACGCACATAAACATAT
>NC_069000.1:4732101-4734397 GCF_001194135.2 Octopus bimaculoides
ATATATATATATATACATATATATGCCTAAGAGAATACGTACAAACATGAATATCCGAATACATACGCGTTGTATAGTATTTGAGTTCGCCATATTGGTCTATGTATTCATACTGGAGACTGTGTATGCATACATACGTCATAGTCTTGTGACCACTGAAGCGCTGAGCCACACAATCCTGGCTCGTTGACCAACTTCTTCTATGATACTCCATTCAGACTCACGCTTTAAGACCATCAATTCCATGCTTATAGATACGGACATTTGCTACATAATAGCTACACACATTTTCAAAATATATAGTGACATAAAAACTGACTGACATATCATATTTATTTGATAGATCTTCACAAAGTTGTCTAATATATACAAACATCAAATTGTTCAACTAATGAATATAATAGTGATGATAATATACAGAGAGTTATGTTCGTTGCCTGATATGCAGGAGACTATCAACTGAAATCAAACGAGAGCAGCCATAGTAAATATAATGTCTATCGCATCAAAGCTTTGCGCACTTGAACTTCGTCGCTGACTCATTCACCTACTTGACACGAAGTTGGAATAAAGTTCGCAATTTCACAAGTACTTTATATACATACGTACCTACAAACACAAACACACACACACATATATACATACACATACATACACACACATACACACAAACGTGCCTTCACACACACACATATATATAAACACCTAAATATATATGCAGATATATATATATACATATATATGCATATATACATATATACCAAGATATACATATATATATATATATATATATATATATATATATATATACATATGTGTATAAATATATAATTATAAAACATATGTATATCATATATCATATATGTATATACCCATGTATTTTAGCATATATTTGAAAATATATGCACATACGTGCATGTAGACATGCTTATATATAAATATATATATACATATCTATATATATATGTATATAAACACAGACACACTGTAATTTGCGTATTGTTATGTGTGAGTTTTGTATGTATGTAATTAATTAGATGACACATTACACGTATACGCACATTCCAGCGTAGGCAGACTTGTCCTTATGTGTGCATATATTAATGGAAATGTGTTAAAGCAGTTTCCCATATATTAATATATTCTTTTCTACACTAGGCATGAGGTCCGAAACTTTGGGGGACGGTGTCAAGTTGATTAGATCGACTCCAGTACGCAACTGGTGCTTAATTTATCGACCCCGAAATGATGAAAGGCAAAGTCGACCTCGGCGGAATTCGAACTCACAACGTAAAGACAGATGCAATAACGTTAAGCATTTCGCCTGGCGTGCTAGCGTTTCTACTAGCTCGCCGCCTTCATATATTAATATATCATAATCATCGAAGGAGATTGCTTTTAGAATTTATTTTAGCGACTAGGATAAGCCAGTGCATGGTATGTATCCTTTCTATCTATCTATCTATCTATCTATCTATCTATCTATCTATCTATCTATCTATCTAGACATATCAGGAAACTCTCAAGGGAGCCGAACAACGAAAGGTCTTCAGAAATGAAATCCCTCTCAGAAGTGTTTGGGTTCTTAAATTCTTAGATTCCGAGGCGGCTGGGCCACATCCAGATCATTGCCACTGTGTACCCTTCTACTGTTACGTTTTGGCCAATTTATTGATCATAACGATCGTTTCGACGCTCTGCATTTCTCCCTCGCCGGTGAGAAACCATACAATGAATTTTGAATTATCTTACGGTGCAGAAGCAATTACGCACAAACAAAAATATATGGGCAAGTGTCTGTATGTGTGTGTGTGTGTTTGTGTTTATGTGTGTGCGTGTGTGTTTGTGGCGGGGATTCTGTGTTTCTGTGTATCGCTTTTAATAACCAGAGGTCAGAGCTTGACTCAAGTAGCATGCATTGTACGCATTGTAATTAATAAACACAAAGGCATGCGCATATACCTACGAGTATAAAGTTGGAGCAAAGCATTACTTAATTGGATGTGAGAATAGAGAAAGTTTCAAGTTTTATAACACAGTAAAATGGAAAAAACATCGAATGACTGACATTACGCCAGCAGTTAGTTGGAATAAGCAGTTTTATGAGGGATTCAAAATCTTAAAAATAACAATAATGAGAAAAGAAACCAGCAAATTTAGTAGATTGGAACTTTGCAACAATATAGGAATAGAAAACATTGTATATCTATCTATCTATCTATCTATCTATCTATTTATCTATCTATCTATCTATCTATCTACACACACACACACACACACACACACACATATATAT
>NC_069000.1:4734937-4736810 GCF_001194135.2 Octopus bimaculoides
ATATATATATATATACACATATATAAACTGTGTATACACACACATACACGCGTACGCTACGAATTGAGAGTTCGTTCGAACAAGTACCCATGAGGATTCCGTGTGTGCTTGAATCAGCAGTTTCTCCATGGAAACAACTCGAACATAGTTCAGTGCTTTAATCTTCTGATGTCTTCACCAATATCTTCCTTTATCACTAAAACTAACTCACAACAAATAGAGAAAGCGTAAAACATAAAACAGAAAACATTCCGACTATTATTGCAATGGAAGCGGATACAGTAGACGAAAATTGCCTCGAGGGAGTGATAGCATAATAGCATAATATAATAACACATACGTATATGCACATGTATGTGTGTGTGTGTGCTTGTGTGTATTCTTATATTTACATTCATATAAATGTGTGTGTGTGTGTATACACACACACACACACACACACACACACATACATATATATATATGTAAATGTTATGAGAGGTAATGGTGTCAATGTATATGCATATATTTACATATATATATATGTATATATGTATGTATGTATATATATATATATATACATGTATATATATATATATATATATATATATATATATATATATATATATATATATATATATATATATATATATATATATATATATATATATATATATATATATATATATATATATATATATATGTATTGGTGAATACATGTTTATATATAGAAGTATGTGTATGCATGTATATATACACGCACATATCTATAGATATATATGTTTGTGTGTTCGCTTCAGTCTCACATTCTTTCGCTGTGTCTGTCTCTCTATCTCTGTCTCTCTTTCTTTTTCTCTGTCTCTCTCTCTCTATTTATATATATGCATTAAATTTATAACATATATATTATATTTAACATAAGCATACAAACAAACGCAGGAGTGGCTGTGTGGTAATTAGCTTGGTTACCAATCACATGACTTCGATGTCATCCACACTGTCTGACAACTTGGGCAAATGTCTTCATCTGTAGCCTCAGGTCGACCAAAGCCTTGTGAGCGGATTTGTGGATTTCGTAGACGGTTTGTAAGACTTATTAATTGTTCTACCAAAACATGAGCTCTAGAAACGACCGGTGAAAGTGATCCTCTTCGAAGCGTATTATATACCTTATAATTTTAGAAAACACACACCGAACTCTATGGATCTTTTAACTGAAATTCTTAACCATTCATAATTTCAGTGCAAAAAAAAAAAAAATAATAATAATTATCAGTCCTCTTTTTCTCAGAATTCCTCCCATACGTAACTCACATGTGTTTTATTTAAATGTATTATTATGTATATTTATATATTTGTATCTTATGAAATCTTTTTTTAAATATTCATATGTGTCAATATGTATTGATATATGTATACGCATTTTGAGTTGAATTTATACATGTACGATTGCCTAATTTGAGTTTATAACTTAATTTCTCATATATATATATATATATATATATATATATATATGCATGTGTGTATATATGTATCAAACGCAAGTCTTGTAACGTATTTAAGATGTATTTTACTTAGGGCAAGCATTTTCTGTTAGAGAATTACTCAATGCGTTGGGCTACCATACCTAACTCTAGTCATTATACCGACATTTGACAGTGAAAAATACGTTTTGCCTTTGGCTGTTCGCAACTATCACGACAATCATGAAGAGCCAGCGGCGAAGTTCATAGCACAGTGTCACACTTTCATTATAACATGTACCCACACACGCTCACGCAAACGAACAAGAGCACATACGTACACACACGTACACACATATATACACGCATACGTACACACACATATATATATATATATATGTGTATATATATATATATATATATATATATAT
>NC_069000.1:4742845-4747691 GCF_001194135.2 Octopus bimaculoides
ATATATATACCTGGTATTTTAATTTATTTTGTTTCATTCTGTTGCTTAATCCTCTCGTTTCAATACACAGGGGATGATCTTAGTTTGAGATAATTCTCCACTCTTAAATATTTAGCTTTCATCAATATTCTCTTGATACATCGTCGTTTTTATGTTTTCGCTGCTAATTTCATTTGTTTTGTTTTATTCGTTTATTTATCCATTCATTTAATTATCTATCTGTTTATTTATTTAATTATCTATTTTACGAAAAATTATTTATAGAAGTTCCCAATTAACTCCGCTTCTTCCACCAATGATATTATCCTTTTAATGACAGTAATGATATTTGTCTCTTGAATTTTCAATATATCATCACTGCAAGTGTTTCTGCCAATAATAATGAAAATACAATAATGATAGTAATAATAATTATAATAATAATAAAAATAATAATAATAATAATAATAATAATAATAATAATAATAATAATAATAATAATAATAATAATAATAATAATAATAATAGGTATAAAAGATGGGCTACAGCAAATATTCTGCTCAATACCACTGATTTGCTTGTCAGTTGTTTGACCTTAACCAGTTGAGCATGTCCCTTGGTGGTTGACGATATGTGCATCGCCGATCATGAGCAGGAGTAGTGGAAGAGCATCATAGCCATGTGTTAAGAGGAATTCTTTGGTGTTTGAATAATTCACCTTTGGAAACATGGGTGTTTTGCGCAACATCCTTAAACAAACCTTATTCAGGGACCTTTTGAGCTAATCATTTCGGACGTAAAGCCGCTAGTCCTTTTTACCCGGGGGTGCTAACAATTCTGCCAGATCACCACAAACGACAAAATAAAAAAAAACTGGAATATCACTGTAGACACTCCCATTTAGGAGGGTGAGTTGTGTCCCTCATCTGTGGAATCTATTGCCAGCCAAATGGACTGAGCTGTTGACAGCGTTATTAAGTGTTTCGAGGACAAAAAGACATACAAAAAAAAAAAGTCAGCTAAAGCAGGATGCGTTCTGTTGATCTTTGCTCTCGTTTCAGCTTGTGTAGCGCAATCCAGTTTTATCGTGAAACATGGCCCTCCAAGCTGGAAGGCAAACAAACATAGAAAAGCACAAAAAAAAATGAAGTCGTATATAAATGGATAAAAATATAAACGCAGGCTGTGTGATAATCAGGTTGCAAGAGTCGGTTATTTGGAAGGCTTCAAAAGATTTCTTTTTTTCTTATAGTTTCCTACTTATGTGATGGTTTAGGATTGTGAAGTAGAAACCACGAGATAGAGATGATATCATAGAAAAATATGAAGGTGGGGAGTGATGAAGTGTATGTGTATGTGTGTGGGATTGGGTGATAGTGGGGAGGGCACTGTGTACGAAATGACAATTGCATATTTGAACGTCCTCCTCCTCCTCATCATCATCATCGTCGTCGTTGTCGTGTCAGCGCCGTCATCACCGGTCTCATCGGTTTATGGTCATCATTGGAGTCAGCGTCATCATCATCGTCATCATCATCATCATCATCATCATCATCATCATATTTATCCGCATTCATAATGTCCACATCACCATCGCTGTCATCCTTCTCCTGATCATCGTCGCCATCATTGAAAACTCCTCCTCGCAGTAGTCGTCATCATCACCGTTATCATCCTGATCTTCTTCAACATAATTCCTTTCTACTTATCGTTCTTCATCCTCACCCCCAACCTCTTCCTACTCTTATGTCTCCATTCCTCTTCTGTTTTCTTCTCCTCTTCTTTAAGTGCAGCTGGAAGATGTTTAACGGAGGAAACAAAATAATATTTAACAACAAAATGTATTCCTGTTTCAACGCACACTCACACGTATACACACACACACACACACACATACACGCATACACACACACACACATATACACACATACACCTATACGAGTATATATATATATATATATAACTACACAAATACGCTCACATTTACACACATATACATTCCTGTGTGTAACTGTGTGTATATATATTTATATATATATATATATATATGTATATATATATATATATGTATGTATAGTGTATATATATAGATATATATAATATATATATATACATGCATGCACACATACACACACCCATACACACTCACACTCATACCAATACACAAAGACCTTCACTGACACAATCGCTCACGCAAACAACAAGATTTCTATCTTAAGTCTCGTTGATAATAATTATTCATAGACTTGACAAAAATATATTTTTATGTTTTTTTAATAAAATTTGCAAATAGAATTTTTTTATTTACTTTTTCTACATTAATTTCATTCTTTTAAACACCACCTCATACATATAAACAAACACACATATATACACATAGAGACGCAACACAAAATCCATATACACTTCGTTGTTTCTTCGTGGTTTTGTTTGTCGTGGACGGTTAACTACGAGGAGGTAGGCCTAATGCGTCACTTGGTTTGATACCAAAACATGGCACTTTAATTGCGTTTGGTGGCTATACATTAGTTGCAAGAATTCAGTCCAAGCCTTCAGGTAAAACATCACTCCATATCTCCTCACCTGTTTCTGTATCCCATGTTCTATGCAGGGCCTTAATTTAGTTACTTATAAGGTACAAGAATGTCAGTGTAGTGCGCCGCGTGCAAAACCCCTTTATTTTCAATTTTTGTTTCGATATTTTTTTAATGATCTGGATCCCTGTGACTGCTGAGTGCTCCTGGATATACACCACGTGCACTTGATTGAACATCTTCCGTTCTCTTAGTAGCCATCATAGATTTTTGAGGTGGGAAGTGCAGAATTGTTAAAGAGACACAATGGAACTTGTTTAATCTCTGGGCGTCAATGAACATCATAGTCGAATAACGTAGTCATTTTGCGGGAATTTCATTCTCAGAACACACACTCGCACATATACACATACACACATGCACAAACAAAACCACACACACACACACACACACACACACACACACACACATACACACACACACATGCATTCAAACAAGCCCTTATACATGCGCATACACACACACAGGCAAGCTATTCATACAATTTATTTGAAATAAAGTTTAGTCGGGCAGTGTTTTTCACAACAGCATTCTTCTCGTTTTGATGTTATCACACTGCAGAAAATATTTCCCAGTATTTGCAACTCTTATGCATACCTCACGCAAACGTAACGTCTACTTATGTATTTGGAATACTGAAATAAGCAAATGTGTTTCATGAAGACACAACGTTGATTTTAACCCTAACTCCGTTATATAGATATGTTCCCACGAGAAGCCAAACGAAAAGTCAGCTCGAAATATCCGATATTGCAAAAGCCACATTTATTTATTATTTTTTTTCTTTTGCGCATAATATATACAGATAGACATTTCTTTCATAACTCACGTATAATATTTCAAAATATATTGAAACAGATTATTCAAGAGAAAACAGGCTCGGATTACTAAATGAATAATCGGAAACATACAATTCTCAGGGTAATGCGATTATGAGTTTTTCAGTTATAATAATGCGTTGAAGGATACGCGATATGTACCTGTTGAGTTTTCCAATTTATCCTTTCTAGGTGAATGTCATAATTCTATATATCTGTCTACAAGGAAGGCAGCTTGGTTTAACCTCGAAACCTCTGTTTTCTAAAGAAAAAACAATGCTTTAGGGTCAAAGATGCATTTTCACATTGCGTTTGGTGGCTATACATTAGTTGCAAGAATTCAGTCCAAGCCTTCAGGTAAAACATCACTCCATATCTCCTCACCTGTTTCTGTATCACATGTTCTATGCAGGACCTTAATTTAGTTACTTATAAGGTACAAGAATGTCAGTGCAATCAGATCTTGTCTTTACAGCTGTTCCAAATGATCTGTGATATGGTTAATAGATATAACAATAGATATTATGAAAGTAGGTGTAATAGTAGATGAATATTAGTCATAAAATAAAGACAAAAGTAGTATTATCTACCACGAGATTTCTTTTTTTTTTTTATATATAAATGTTAATTCTCGTGATGTCGTGAAATTGCTGCACGAAGCTTTCTAAATTCGTGTCAGAAAAAAAAAGAAGAGCATATGGCTGTGGTGAGAGGTCATGTTAAGTAACCTGCTGAGAGAGGATTATTCCTGGTGAACTTGACGACGCTTATCATGAAGACGATGATGATGATGATCATAATCATGATCATCATCATCATCATCGTGGTGATGATGATGATGATGATGACAATGATGATGAGGATCATGACAACAACGATGACAATGAAAGCGATTATGAAGATGACGATGACGATGATGATTATGATGAACGCGATGGTAACCGTGAATGTACTGATGAGGATGATGGTGACTTCGACGACGACGACGACGGCGGCGAAGTCGAGGACATCCAAGACACCCCTAACCACTAAGCTATGTAGCGTCATTCATTTGCATCAGATGTTCTCAACCCTTTCTGGTCCATGGACCCTTATGGTTCCCGAATTTGCTCTACAGGATCCCCATCTCATCTTTATCATTAAGTATTCTTAGGAATTGTATTAAAAAAAATTAATAAGATATTTTAGTGTATTATTTTTTTATATTTGTAAGCTTATTTTTGTCATTTGACTGCGGCCATGCTAGAGCACCGCCTTGAAGAGTTTTAGTCCAACAAATCAATCCCAGGACTTCGTTTTCTAAGCCTAGTACTTATTCTATCAGTCTCTTTTGCTGAACAGCGACATTACGGGGACGTAGACACACCAAGTCCGGTTGTCAAGCGGTGATGGAAGGACAAAGACAGACACAGACACACGTACACATGGATATATATATATATATATATATATATA
>NC_069000.1:4749546-4750481 GCF_001194135.2 Octopus bimaculoides
ATATATATATATATATATATATATATATATATATATATATACAACGGGCTTCTTTCAGTTTCCGTCTACCAAATCCACTCTCAAAACTTTGCTCGGTCTGAGGCTATAGTAGAAGACACCTGCCCAGGGTTTCAAATAGTGGGACTGAACTTGGAATCCTGTGGTTAGGAACCAAGCTTCTTACCACACAGTCAATGTTTTGGTTGGCCCGAGGCTATAGAAGAAGATACTTGCCCATGGTGCCACGCAAACGGACTGAACTCGGAACCCAGTGTTTGAGAAGCAAGCACCTTACCACACAGTCACGCCTGTAGAAGTGTTAGCAATTTTTTGCACGAAACTTTTAACAATAAAATCTTAAATGGATCCCCAAGGACCATTTCGACCCCCGTTCACAACCAATGATTTACATAAATCAATAGAAAAAGAAAAAAAAAACCCAAAACATTTCCTATACCACTTTCAGTCCAATCATTGACGACAAATCAACAAACACCGAAGTTAGACACCAAACTCAAAAGCAAAACAACAGAGACTTAAGTGTTGTTATGTCAGACAGTGTTGGCATCAACAGTAAACGAACTTGTGACACTTGAAACCAAAAATCTATGAAAACAATTATTTTACACAACTTGTAAATTAGCGGTTTCATAAAAACAACACAATCGACTTTCTTTTCAGCGGTTATGAACTGTCAGCGAATATTCTATATTTAATTTCCTTCTTTTATTTTTTGTTATTTGCTATCATGTTAAGTAGGTTTGTATGTATATGTGCATGAGTATATAGATTTCTATATGCATATATACTTATACATATATATATAAATTCACATATATGTATATATATAAATATATATATATATATTCACATATATAAATATATATATATGTATATATATATATATATATATATATATATATATATATATATAT
>NC_069000.1:4752561-4754726 GCF_001194135.2 Octopus bimaculoides
AGAGAGAGAGAGAGAGAGAGAGAGAGAGAGAGAGAGAGAGAGAGAGAGAGAGATGGAGAGAGGCAGTGAGAGAGGCAGTGAGAGATACACATAAGCACACACACACAGATACACACAAGCACATGCACACGCACACACAGATATAAACACGTAGGCACACATGCACACGCACACATACACTTAGAATAGAAATGGCATAGCACAATTTCGCTTCTTCTTATCTAAATTAACGTGTTTAATCAGAATTGGCGGCACCATCATGTGTATAGCAATTTGCTGTTCTTATTTGCAAGAGGTTAATATCGAGCGATATCTGTGAACTTCGAAATCTCTTTCTCTCTAAACCATGAGAGTTCCGTCCTCCATTGCTACAATCATATATATCAAAATACAATACGTAATCTAATCTCATTAAGTATGGATACAAGAAAGACAGATGGGAGAATGTTTTAGTGCGAAAGAGCATAGGAAAGTGTTAATGCCAGATGATAAAGTGGAGATTATGCAAACTCATTGACGTTGTGACAAGAAAATAAAGACATGACCAGACTTGGGAATGAACGAAGCAACGGTGTGAACATTCTAAAGAAAAATAGATTACTTTAAAGACAAATTTAAAGTTGTATCAACTTCACAGAGACAAAGAATAAGGTATAGAAGTCGTATGTTTGAAATAATGTAGCTTTTGAATTTGTGTATGCAAAAATTGCAATAAAATGTGAATTCCCCTAAGCTCTGTGTCTACTAAACAGAAAACTTTATGTACCAGATATTCTTTGCGCTGAAAGAAATCTCAAGAAAAGAAAGCGTGAATCTAACAGGAAAATAGAAATAAAAAGAAAGTTTTGCTGCTAGATGTGGTTTTGAACGGGATTTTATCAGATGTCATAAGTGTAGAGCAGTAAGTGCAAAGGAAATTTCATGTAAAAAATATCTGAAACGTTGTTGCAATGAAATAATGGACTTGAAAACTTAATGCGATGAAAAACAATGTTAACGAAAAAAGAATATTCTAGAAAAGAATGTTTCACAAATCATTTTGTAACGGAAACAACCGGACGAAATGGTTTCCTTTGAAGGATCTGCGGAGTTAATGTTATTTGACAGGTTGCAAGGTTAATACCAGTTAAGATATGTTTGGGATATATTCGAACCCATAAGAAAGCCGTTCATTGTGTGTTGTCATAGAGAAAATTTCTCGTTGTAGTTACGTGGTGTAAATAAATCCAAATCAAACATTTCTAGACACCACTACCTAGCACTGCCACTCTGTTGTTTGGCAGAAAGCACGGCTCGGTGATTGGGGTGTCTCTCCATATCGTATCACTACGTTGAGAGGTCACAGCTCCAGTACTACAACCATGTGGCTAGAATGTCACAGGAAAGAATCATTAGACAGATTCTTCAAGCGGAGCCAACCAGCAGGAGATCCAAGGGCAGACAAACGTGGAGATAGTTGGATAATTCACATATTCTCATTCGGTCATGCTTGGGAAATTCAGTAGGAAAGTGTAATGTTTGGTTGCTTTTGATAGGGCCCTGTTGAGGAAGTTTCTAGGAATTCTACCCATACGATCCTCCTACGATCGGGTGCGGAGAAGACGGGTTAATGGACTTTGTCGGTTTAAAAATTCGCACCACCGATTTCATATGTTGAAAGCCCGCATAATATATATATATATATATATATATATATATATATATATATATACTTTTTTTAATGGAGACGAGGTTTTGGAACGAATGATTGTGATTCAGGAAGAGCTCTGAAAGGCCGGAACCAATATTATCATCCAGGATTAATGGCGGTATAAGAAGAAAATAGAGGAGTCGAAACCATTTTCTGGAAGTGAAAAACAATTGAAAGAAGTGACTAAAAATTAATTCCCTGCAATGTTACATGAATTTGTAAAGTTCAAACAATGAAATAATCTCTACGAACGCCAATGCCATATATAACGTAAAATTCATTGAAAACTACACAATGAATTTCGCTGCCATTGACGAAGACATACAATGCAGAAGAAAAAAAAAGATATGTCGACTCAATTATAGTTTATTACGTCTTAAAACAAAGACCGGCTTTTTAATGAGATCTGTCTATGGAAGGGTGTTGTATGTATTTAAGTGCAAATGGATAAATGGATGTGTTTACATATGTATAT
>NC_069000.1:4755629-4757579 GCF_001194135.2 Octopus bimaculoides
ATATATATATATATATATATATATATATACACATACACATATATAGTATGGGCTAGAAGACTGGCTCTCAACTGGGGTCCACATGACAATTGGGGGTCCATGTAAAATTTTGGCGTAGGAGTGGCTGTATAGTAGGTAGCTTGCTTACGAGCCACATGGTTCCAAGTTCAGTCCCACCGCGTGGTAACTTGGGCAAGCATCTTCTACTATAGCCTCGGGCCGACCAAAGCCTTGTGAGTCGATTTAGTAGACAGAAACTGAAAGAAGCCCGTCGTGTATATGTATATATATATGTATGTGTGTGTATATCTTTTGGGTTCTGTCTTGGCAGAGGTTTGCACTTTCTGAGTGCTCTTGTGTGTATTTGGTTTAATTCAGTTACATTCAGAACACCTGAGTGAAACGTGGCCAACCGAAATGCGGTTGCTTTCCAGTTTCATTTATGAACAAGGGAACTGGTAGCGGTGGTGGTGGTAGATGATGTTCTCCATTCCCTCACAAATTCATGTTGGCCATTCTTACCACTCTACGCTGCTCCGTCGACATTATGGCTCCTCCCTCGAATTCCTGGAGTCTGAACGATGAAACAGTAGAAAATCATCTATCTTATTATTTCTAATCTCATGTTAATGCTAATCATTGCTACATATATTACTAAGAGATAGATGCACCGTTGCAACAATCGACTATGAACTTTCTGCTCCGGCCTCCCATCTTTACGTATTTCAACGCAATCCACTGTATTCTTAAAATCACATCCGTACGAAACTGGCTCTTTCTTTTCAGCACATCACTGTAGCCAATGTGTTATTTGGTGACGTAAATTAATCATAATCATGCCAAATGTTACGTAAACAGACATTTGAGAATCGAAAAAAATCAATAATTATATTAAATATTTTTTTAGAAAATATATATTAATTTAAGCTCACAGTATATATATATATATATATATATATATATATATATATATATATATAAATGTATGTCTGTATATATGTGTGTACATGTGTGTTTGTATGTATTTCTGTGTGTATGTGCGTATGTGTGTCTGTAATGCATTTCTAAGCACACAATATGAGTGTCGCAATGAATGTGCCTCATGTTACATGTAAGAGGGTGGCGGGTTACACACAGAAGGCTGCATATTTGGCACGTTTGATTTATTCAAGAATTATAGCGAGATATTAATATGGTAAATATTTGTTTTAACGGGATCCGAATTAAATCTGCATCACTCACACGCCATTTAGACTTGTATTACATAACATTTGTTAGACATTGAGAAAGATGGAAGTCTTATACAACAAAAACTAAAAATAACCCACCAAGTTAATAGGCAACCGGCTAGATACTGTTATGTGGGCCCAAGTGAATAAAAATCTCTTGCTGTGCAAATCTGCTGCCCTTTCGACACCAATATAGTCAGAAAATTACAGGAGAAAGAAAACGTCTATAGACACAAGGGGCAATTTCAGTTTTATATCTGTTGTTATTGGAGCAACAGATTAGTAATCATGCTTGTGGCATTGAAGATCTCCTCAATGATTGTTTTATTCACTACTTGTATCAGTCCACCAGGAGCAAATTGGGGAATTAAACATTAAGCATCTAGGTCAACAGGGATTTTTCTTTAGTCTGAATAAAGCATCAGTATTGTTTTATATATATATACTAAGTATGGGAAACTTATAGATATCACTATTAGCTTAATTAATATGTTAATAATAAAAATATAATTAGTTCATACAAAAACCCTGAAGTAGTGTCAATTTTGAATTGCCTAAGGTGCTATGCAGTGGAATCGAACCCAGAAGCATGTGGTTCGTAAGGAAGCTACATACTACACAGCCATTCTTATGCCTATGTTTACCACACAGCCACTCCTACGCCTATATACATACATACATATATATATATATATATATATATATATATATATATATATAT
>NC_069000.1:4758376-4759689 GCF_001194135.2 Octopus bimaculoides
TATATATATATATATATACACACACACACACACACACACACACACACACACACACACACACATATGCATAAATGTGTGTGTGTATGTATGTGTGTGTTTGCGTGTGCGTGCGTGTGTATGCGTGTGTGTATGTGTGTGTGATACGAAGAGTACAACCAAACGCCACACTAGATTTTCTGTCTGTTCTAAGAGGTTTTTAATTACAGCAGCAGGAACCAATTGTAGACATCGAGCGAATAGAAGAATCTGTATTTGGTTACACGGAATTACGTAAAATTTCGGTGAAATCAAATTTATATCACCAACTAACGTCTTAAACAGCGTTTCGAAGACTCCTATCTTAGACTATGCGGCTAAGAAGTATACGAGATGCTCACGGTTGAGAGGCATTTAATTGTAGGTTTATGCAATGAAGTCTGACCTTAAGCTAATTAATGGCCATAACAACAACTGGGACAAAACCAACAACTATCCATCTGCTATGCCGAACTGTGTGTTAAAGCTGCAAAATTTTCACAAAATAATTTTATTCTCAAACGCAGGATAATGCTAATAATATGGCATTAATGAAGGCGGTGAGATGGCAGAAATGTTAGCACGCCAGGAAAAATGCTTGGCGGTATTTAATCTGTCTTTACGTTCTCGGTTCAAATTCCGCCGAGATCCACCTAGCCTTTCATCCTTTCGAGATAGATAAATTAAGTACCAGTAGCATTCTGAGGTCGGTGTAATCGACTGGTCCCCTCCCCAAGTATTTTCGGGTTTTGTGCCTAGAGTAGAAAAGAATCAGATAGCATGAACGAGATAAGCTACCCATATTCTTCATAAAAATGTGTTAACATATATATTGAAGCAACAAAATTGTCAGAAAAAAAATTTCAGGTTCCCGTTCGTCGCAGAGTTGTCATGAAACTGATAAAAATTTCTTTGGGATATGCAATATATATATATATATATGTGTGTGTGTGTGTGTGTGTATGTATATACATACATACATGTATATGTGAGCCCAGTGTGTGTGGTGTTCAGTGAGATTGAGAAG
Organism: Octopus bimaculoides; assembly: GCF_001194135.2. Lineage (NCBI taxonomy): Eukaryota > Metazoa > Mollusca > Cephalopoda > Octopoda > Octopodidae > Octopus > Octopus bimaculoides. The sequence goes on from NC_069000.1 coordinate 4,759,419, forward strand.
CAGATTTCTAAATCATGCAGCCATCTAAAGTACGTATGTATACCTGTATGTACTTATGTGCGTATATCTGAAAGTATATGTGTAGATTTACGCGTATATAAGTATTCACAGGTATATATGTGGATATTATTATGCATATGTGTACGTATGCACGCCTTCGTTCATTTAAAAAGGTATGTATGTATGCCTGGATTCACGTACATATATATGTGTATTATATATGCATATATATATATATATATATATATATATATATATATATATATATATA
>NC_069000.1:4760220-4769767 GCF_001194135.2 Octopus bimaculoides
TATATATATATATACATATATATATATATGTGTGTGTGTGTGTGTGTGTGTGTGTGTGTGTGCGTGTGTGTGTGTGTATACACACAGATACACATATATATTTGTATATATTTATATGTATGTGTGTGAGCATGTATGTTTTTCTGTAACGTCTTTGAAATAACTTGAAACATTGATATGAACATGTTAAAAAACAGCCTTATTAGTGTGAATGTTTCTATATACTTTCTTTGATTATCACTAATGAATAATGAATAATGAATAACGAAATATGTTTAACATTTTAATGGTTTGAAATGTGTCAACTCGAAAAAGACCGGTCTAAAAAAAATTGAAATGTTGACTTACATATGAAACGAGAATCCTATTCATTTGCAATATTTTAAATTGAAATTCTCGCATCAATTCCCGTTAATGTTTGCCGATGTGTTTCATGCCTATGCGATAAATTCATAAAAAAATACTGATAAAAATAAGTTAAAGAAGAGAAAAAAATTATCGTGTGAATCGCTTGAGAGATAAATCTATAATCAAATAATTATACACAGAAAAAAAAACAGTGGAAATTATTACAACGAAGTTGGTAGCTTGCTACAGATGACTAGGGAATGTCTGTCACTGAAATGTCGCAATTACTCCGAAACACCGGTGCAGGATAACCGGTATTGTGTTGGTTACAACGACGAAACTTCCAGTTGATCCGATCAACGGAACAACTTGCTAAGGCTTAAGGAGTTCGCGGAGATTCAGCAATTTACAGAATATTATGAGGCTGGCCTTTTGAATCACAGGTACAACTCATTTTTGCGACCAAAGCTTTGTGAGTGGATTTGATAAACGGAGACTGAAAGAAGCCTTTTGTATATATATATGGTGTGTGTGCTTGTGTGTGTTTGTCCTCCCGCATCTCTTGACAACCGATTTCGGTGTATTTACGTCCCCGTAAATTTAGTGGTTTGGCAAAAGAGACCGATAGGATAAGTACTAGGCTTACAAAGAATAAGTCCTGGGGGTCGATTTGTTCGAGAAAAGGCTGTGCTCCAGCATGGCCGCTGTCAACGTACTGAAACAGATAAAAGAATAAAAGAATAAAAGAAATAAATAACGATAGCAAGATTAAATATCCAAACAGGTAAATGTTAAGAAAGGCGATGCATAAATTTTCTTCATTTCAAGACATTTCCAAAGACTTTTTCTTAAGCTTTAACTATAAATATATATATCAAAACGTAAAGTCAGCGCTTTGCTTTTTTGTAAGATAACAAGTTACGCGGAATTTAAATTCCATAATAAATTATATTTCAAGATTGTCGACTACCAAAAGTAAGGACGTCAATATATAAAGATATAATGTTAGCAAAGCTCTTGAAGATTTGTTGTGGAATTAAACCAGGCGGAAGATATACTTTAAAACGATAACATGCAAAGATAGAATGAAGTGAAGAATATTTCGTTGGGATCAGATTAAGAAAGAAAACAAAAAGAAAGAAACTGTAAGAATTACTGTTGAAGTGAAAGAAGTATTGACAAAAAACAACAATTTACTGCATCTTATGAGCAAGAAACAGTATTTTTATCTGGAAAGTTTTGAAACTGTCTCTGTCGATCATTCACAATTTCTCGTGAAGAAAAATTTAATATGATCCAAAATTACAGTGTTATAACGTCAAGTCATTGCACACGCCGTTGAGGTGTCATTTGCAATATATATCATGTCTAAATCTAAGATCGACAACGGTGATTTAATAAGCGATTTTAAGCCCATTTCTCTATTTGGGACTGTGAGATTTTTTCAATTGTATTAATAGAAAAGATAGATCGAAATAAAGTGAATTTAGCTGAGATTTTGAAGAAGGTTTTTTTGTTTTTTCTAGAGTGACGTGGCGGTCAAATTTAATTAGGTACGAACTTCGTTACTTTGTAAAACATTCACATATCAGCAGTGATAAGTATGTACGTGTACATACAAACAGTCATACATACATACTTACACACACATATTCATACACGTATATATATTTTTATCCATCTATTTTAGTCATCCATTTCTCTCTCTATTCATCAAGCTATCGTTCCGGCCAATGTATATATATATATATATATATATATATATATATATATATATATATATATATCTTTGTGCTTGTGTTTGTCCCCCACTACCGCTTGAAAACAGGTGTTGGTGTGTTTACGTCCCCGTAACTTAACAGCTTCTGCTAAAAGGACCAACACAATGAGTACCAAACGTTAAGCAAAATAAGTATTTCTGTAGATTCATTCAGGTAACAAAATTCTTCCAGGTGGTGCCCCAGCTTGGCCTCAGAAACGAGTGAAAGGTAAAAGACTATTTCAGTTAATCCCCTCTTACAATTCCCAGTGGGAGTTAAATATCCTTGTTGTAGTCGTTATCGACAAAATCCCTGTTATAAGGCGTCGATCCCAGGACCAGATCAATTGCAGACGATGGCAGACGATCGTTTCTCGTCCCACCATATCACACAACTATTTCACAATCAGCCTCTTCTGTAATGAGACGTTTACTGATGAATCCACTCATTCGATTGTTTAGAGAGGTCATGTTTGTTCTACCTGTCCATGTAATTGCCATTGTGTCATCCATTTAAGGCGAAAAACTTATGTCCTTGCTTGGCATTTCTCCCGTCTATATGTTCGGAGTTCAAATTCCACCGAGGTTGGCTTTGCCTTTCATCGTTTCAGGGTCGACAAATTAAGTACCAGTTGCGTACTAGGGTCCATGTAATCGTTATTTTCCTGTTGTATTTGCACGTCCATCTTCTTCTTCTTCTTCTTCTTCTTCTTCTTCTTCTTCTTCTTCTTCTTCTTCTTCTTCTTCTTCTTCTTCTTCTTCTTCTTCACCTCCTCCTCCTCCTTCTTGCTGCTAATGCATATTCATTTCTTGTTGACGATACCCAAAACTCTCCAATCACTTAATTAGTTTTCTTCTCCTCTTTACTTCTGTTCTGTTTTTTTTCTTCATCATACATTAAGAAATCTAATTGTTTCCCACTCTAATCTCGCTAACACATAAATATATGTTCTATATTCTCGTTAAATCTCCGCCAACACCTCTTCGCTACACTTTGCAATTATTTCTCCAAGTTAATCTAGTTTACTCTTAATTAATACCTTCAAATATTTATTGGTAAAATTCTAATTAGTGTTAACCTTTTCCTGCAACAAACGTATAATTAACATGCCTACTAACAATTATTTTCTTCATATCCGAAATTGGAATTGTTTAGTTCTTTTTTGCCTGTGTTTTGCCCAATGGATAATGGTCATATATAGCCTTTCACTGAATTAGTTGCCAGTAATAAAACCATCAATATTAAAATCTCCCGCAATTCGTACCACGTTTGTCTGACTGTTACCCAAAAATATCTTAGGTAAATATTTTAATTTAAACTAGTAATACTTATCTGGATACACCTTTCCACTCTCCCGCCACCTCTCTCCCTCTCTTAGACTTATTGTATTTCTCGGCCCGTACATTTCATAAATATCATATAGATATCACTTGTTTATTTTGAGCTGTAGCCTATCTACATACACCCATAAAGATAGTTGTATGTATTTACATGTACATGCACATGCATGCGTGTATGTATGTATACATATACACACACATATACATATATAATTATATATTTATGCACTTACATATACATATAATATATATATGTGTGTGTGTGAGAGAGAGTGTGTAAGTGAATGTATATTATATATTTACAAGAAGGGGGATGATAGTGGCTTCGAAGATTTTGCCTGCTAGCGTTCGTCTGAAAGTTCGATGAATGCTGGCTGGCCGAAACGTCGTAGTCAATGTCACGCTTGCTCTTGTAAAAAGTGATTATGAATATGTACTCCGCAAAACGTATTCAGTAATTCTTCCGTTTAACATTATATATACTATGCATAATACAAATACATACTGCTTGTTACATTATACGATAAATTTCCGAATATTTTGCTTCGCATCAAATAGAAAGTTTCAAATCTTTTAAAATTAAGAGAGTAAAAAAAAAAAAAAAAAAAAAAAAAAAAAAAAGAACAGAAGTAAGTATATCACGTGTTTACATATTCTGCAAAACACACAGACATTTTGGTACATCTCACTTATAGCAAACTTTCTGCTTTCTATAATGTTATTTTGTGCTTTATTTAAAAGTCCTATATCATAACATGTTATTTACTTCACATCTGTTTTGTGATACAAAGTAATCAAAGTCAATTTGTAAACATATCCATCACTTTTGTTATTAATATCTACTCCTAACTTATCATTCCACGTAGAACTTTATAATATGTAAACATATTTCAATTGCGTTTATCAAAACCAAAAATCTTCTGTGTTCGATATATCTTAATAATAATGATAAATGCTGTGTTTATTGATAACATGGTTTGTTATGTGAGACGTGTTTCCCGCTTTTTCTTCTTCTTTTTTTTTTGTTTTCGATACGGCGAATTTATGGTTGCTGTTGTTGTTGTTGTTGCTGTTGTTTAACCATCGCCAGCACCACCACCGTCAGCTCCCACACGCCCTTTTTCATGGAATGTACCAATACATTGTTTGATAATGGATTTTTGTCATTTTTAACACCGTCTCTATTCTAAATCGTTTAAGAAGTCATCACCATCACCCCCGTCCACGTCGTCGTTATCATCATCGTCATCATCATCATCATCATCATCATCATCATCATCATCATCATCATCAACAACAACAGCACTAACACTAACACTTACATCACCACCACCGTCACCACCGCTACCAACACCATCATCATCATCATCATCATCATCAACACCATTACTGCTGCCACTATCACTACCGCCAACACCACCCTGATCAACACGACAACCATCATCATCATCAGCATCATCCTCACCACCACAACTGCCACCACCACCAATGACACCACCGTTACCACTACACCCCTCCTGCTGCTGCTCCTCCTCCTCCTCCTCCTCCTCATCATCATCATTATCATCGTCATCATTATCATCATTGTCATTGTCGTCGTTGTTTTCATTGTCGACTTCGTCACTGCTCCACCCATTACTGCTGTTCCAATTTCTTTTCGCTCTGAACAGAAATCCCATTGAGGTCAACATTGCATTTCGTCCCTTTGAGATCGATAAAATAAAACACTAGTCAAGTACTGGAGTCGATGGTATTGACCCCAAAATGCTTGTCCTTTAAAATGTTTATCCTTGCGCTTCAATCGGAGACAATATTTTTATTACTAGCATGTTACCCGACTTTTAGCACCAAGTATAATACGAAAGAAATATAGCATACGTGTAATAATTATAATTTAACAATAATTTAACTTTCATCAAGTTTTATGGCTCTTACATAAAACGATGAAATGAAAACTAATTATCAATCGGAAAATATTAATTACTTTAAAATAAAATTAAGTATAATTTCTCATTTTGATATTTGCAATAAATGCGTTATTGTTTTCTAATTTTTATGAGCGTAATCGCAGACTACTGCATTGAACAACCTATGTCTGTACAACTTATGTATAAAAATAAGGAACAATGCATATATTCTCTCCAGAAAGATCTGAAACCCTCATTCTGCATCTGGTATATTAAGTGTGTCTGCATCGCTCTTTTCATCTCTTTCCCCTTCTCTGTATATTGACGGAAACCATGACGGAAATCAACGAGCAATCAACTAGAATATATAACGGCAATTATTCAGGTATTATCATTACTATAGTCTTCTTCTTCGTCGTTATCGTCGTCGTCGTCGGCATCTTCTTCCTCCTCCTCCTTCTTCACTCCTCCTTCCTCCTCCTCCTTCTTCACTCCTCCTTCCTCCTCCTCCTCCTCATCATCCTCATCATCACCACCACCACCACCACCACCACCTACACCACCACCACCACCACCACCACCATCATCGTCATCATCATCATCATCATCATCATCATGGCGAGCTAGTAATGTCCTTACGTGAGGTCGTGAGGTCGTGATTTCGATTCTCGGCAGGGCGTTTTTTTCCTTGACCAAGGCATTTTTTTCTCGTTGCTCCAATTAACGCAGCTGGCAAAATATAAGCTGCACCTGCATAATATAATGTAATATAATATAACATAATATATAATATAATATAATGTAATATAAGGTATAATCTGCACCTGTAATTAAAAATATAAGCTGTACCTGTAATTCTAACGGTTAGCCTTGTCTCTTTCTGTGTCCCATTGAATCTTCCTGAGAAGTACCTTAGTAGGACGCATGATTTTGCTGTTCTCTGAAACTTGTAACTTAATCTCATGAGCAGACTGTTTGTTCCGTTGATCGAATCACCTGGAACATTCGTCGTCGTAACAGACGGAGAGCCAAGCTACTCAGCTATTTAAATATTTCTTGCAGGCATAGGAATTCTGTTGGCCGAACAATTGAATTCACATCGTCGAGAATGACGGAGAACCCGTCTTTGTTACTTTAAACATATGTTTGTTATTTTAGATTTACACAATTAATTATGTCTGGTCATACAGAAATTATCATCAAATATTAGAGGTAGAGCCATTAACCCGCAATATCTCCAAGCCATATTTTGCAATCATATTTAATAATGTTTGTTTTCCTATCAATTTTCAGATTATATTTGCAGACAATTATATAATTTTCCAGCAGTAGAGATACAACGCTTCTTTAATGTTTTAATATGAATCTAGACATCATCATATTTCTTGTTCATATTTCTACAGCTACCGAATATATTTTCCATTGTTGCAGCAAAACATGAAAACGAGGTAGTCAGTCCATGCGGCGTTGATCAAACTGCTAAAGATAGCCGTCCAATCACATTAAGGTCGTACTCTTCTGTCCTGAAAATCAAAGAATGGGGTGATTAGGAGGAAATCTTAATTTGTCGGTACGATCTGCAACAGCTCAAGGACAAACCTCCCTCAAATCAATAATCGCATGGCTATATTAACGGGTACGATTTGCAAGAAGTCATAGGAAAACCTCGTATAAATTATTTATCGTATCGTCATACCTCCAAGAACAACCCGCAATAAATCATAGCTAAAGTTCCCTCAAATGTGATCATATTACTACATATGCGGTTGTGAGATGCACGAAATCATAGCACGAGTTCGTTCCAATCCGTCATCGTGTCATTATACATGCAAATACGATAAGCAAGAAATCATAGCCAAACACCCTTCAAATTACTTAACGTATTCTAGTAAAACTGAGACAGACTAAACCGTAATAATATCCTAGATTCATTGCACCTGAAAAGAAAAGGATGGGATAATTATATGTCGGATGTTTTTCATCACAGTCGTGCGCACGCTTAAGGTCCCGGATGTGCGTTTAAATAGCAGAAGTCACGCTTCCTTACCACCGCCGCCGCCGCCCCGACGTACCTACTCGTAAGCGACGATAACAACAGCAAGTAACATACTTGCGCTCGAATCCGCCGAAACGTGTTGAGAATAGATATTCAAGATATTTATATATATATATATATATATATATATATATATGCTTGTATATGCTGCTATAAGTTTAAAGTACATTTTGCGGAAGACGCTGAGAGTTTTATTTCCTCACAAGAACACGATATTATTTTATTGCTGAAAAGCAGAGATATTTTGATATTATAGTTATTGTTTTTCATCGCCTTCGTAAAAAAAATATTTTCACTTTTCTTTCTATTTTGTTCGTAACATATTGTTGCCTTGTTTCATATACTGCTGCTGTAGCTACGACGCGTTATTCTTATTGGTTCATTCTGACAACATTGATGACATTTTGTAGCACAGGAAGGAAGATATTAGCAGTATTAGTTTGCAGTCAGTGATATATAAAATGTATTTTGCAGTTTGTAAGGGTGACTACTTCAAATACGTTTCGGTTTTCATAGTTGAATCATCAACAAAGCACAGCCGAAATTACTTTCGGAAATCGAGTCCATGTTTGTCGATGCGTTTCTTCTACTCTTCTCGCTTTACGTTCCATCATGCGTGGATATCGATTCCAACTCGAGAGCAATGAATGTATTTCATTGTAGTTATCGTGGTTACAGCTTTGTTCGAGATGCACGTTTTGACAACCCCAGCTCGTGTGCAGGTCATTTTTATGAAACAGCTCATGTGGTTGGTCGTTGACTCAAAATGAGCTCATCCGACCTTTGACAGTATCACTACTACCGTCCTCACTTGGAAATCCAAATAGGGGAACCCGTTTAGTCGCCGACAACTCAACCATTTCCGCCTCCTTTGTTCTTTTCAATGAATTGTACTCGCAGCGAAATGTATATTTAGACAAGATCTGTGGCGCCCGATCTAGAGAATAAACATTCAATGGTGTTCCGGAGAGTCACTAAGCTGAATAAAAATCCGCAGTATTCTTCTATTTTTTTTCGTTCACTTGTTTCAGGCACGTGGCTGCAGCAATTCAGGAGTACTGCCTTAAAAGGTTTTGGTCGAAGCCTTGTACTTATACTATCGGGTTCTTTTCCCTAACCGCTAAGGTAAACACACCAACACAGGTTGTCAGGCGGTAATGAAGTGGGAGTCGGACAAACGCAGACACACACACACACACGCACGCACTTAGATATATACATACAGAAAGAATTTGCTACTATTTTTTTTAATCGAGTCTCCATATGTAGTTTATTTTCGTCGTGTCGTCTGAGCGAAATAAACATCATCTCTGTCAACATTTTATTCACCGGTAAATTAAGGCCATCACTTCTCTATACCTTCCGTTTCATAAAACCAGCCGATGAGACGTTGTGATGTCAATTCGATCGATTTTATAAGTCTGGAATAATATAAAATGTAAAACATCCCATAATTAAAAATGATATTCGAAATCAAAAACAAAAAATGTCAAAAAACAATGAACAATCAATTTTTATTTTATTATTTACCGATATTCGTTTTGTGATTGAATTTTAATTGGCGGTGTATTTCTTATGTTTATTGGATAACTTAAAAACACCAAAATAAATGAAATGCAAAAAAAAAAAAGAAAAAAAGAATAGATTAAAAAATACAGGAAACGAAACGACAGAAAGCAAAATTATTTTGTAAATTTCAAATTTTCAACTGAAAAATAGTGTAAAAAAGAACACCTAAATATCCACACATACAAAAGTAAAAAATATAAATAAATAAACATGAAGAATGAAGAATTATTTTCAATAAAAGAATTTACCATCTTCTGTCTGCATGAATTTTATTTATTTATTTATGTATTTCCCAGTGTGAATATTTTTCTACGACTTAGAAGTATTCTTAGTTAATCTTACTCATTCTCTCTTTTGCTTACTCGTATATTCTGCTACTGATATTTAATAAACGTTACGCGTTTATATACTTATACATACATATATACATATATATGCATATATAGGTAGATCTATAAATGCATTTATATATGTATATATGTACATAGTTTTACATACATACATGCATACATACATACATACATACACACACACACACACACACACACACACACACACACACACACA
>NC_069000.1:4769885-4771571 GCF_001194135.2 Octopus bimaculoides
TATATATATATATATATTTATATGTGTTTATGTCTATGTATATATATGTAAAATGTTCGGTTTTTTGGTGAGAAACTTTTCACTTTTCCAATATATTGATATTTCTCTCTACTACAACAAAAATTTTAAAAAATACCTTTTTGCTGGTGTTGTTGTTGTATAATTGTTTTCCAAACAGAGTTTTGTATTCGTATTTAATTTTTGTTTACCAATTATCTTTTTCTTAACTTTCCTCTTTATTATTATTACTATTATTATTATTATTATTATTATTATTATTATTATTATCATTATTATTATTGTTGTTGTTGTTGTTGTTGTTGTTGTTGTTGTTGTTTTTATTATTATTATTACTATTGAGGGGTTGAGATGGTAGAATCGCTGGCAAGCCGGGGGTAATGCTTATCTGTTCGTTTTCCCAATGCATTAAGTAGGCGATCTGGCAGAGTCGTTAGCGAGCCGGGCAAAATGCTTAGCGGTATTTCACCCGTCATTACGTTCTGAGGTTCAATTTCCTTCAACGTCGACTTTGCTTTCATCCTTTCGGGTTCGATGAATTAAGTACCAGTGAAACACAGCGGTCGCTATAATCGACTGGTCCCCTCCCCCAAAATTACAGATCTTGTGCCTTTAGTAGAAAGGATATACACTAAACTGTTATGTTTCCCGCAGACAGCGTCCTATTGTTACCTCTTTCAGTGTCTTAGAAATGCCCTGAGATGAAATCATATTCCAAATGTCACGAGACTGAACCAAGGGACCCTATCGAAGCCATCTTTCTGGACTTTGATGCCCCTAAACAGTAATACCGGACTTCAAATGATAAGTGGTTGCATATGTACCGCACATCTTTTTCGTGTGTAAGAGAACATGTTTCTTTTGATAAAGAATCCATCTGTTCTCTGTTTTACTATACATCAATCCAAATCATATGTATCATGCGGAAGCAGGAAAAGAGATATGGGAGTGCCTTGGCTGATGAAGTATAAACGTATTGGATCTCTCATATACACAGAGACTCCTGGAGAGCTCATCCTTTTAACTACCTTGTCATCCCATGCCAACTTGATTTCAAGAATTCTATCAAATGAAGGTAATCGCGTGTGAAAGACATATGGCTGTCAACTGTGTTTCTAATATATATATAGATTAAAATCCCCTATCGTTTTCCTTTGGCAAAGCAGTGTATGATGCTTACTGTTCCTCTCTCTATCTTTCGCAGGCTGGTTCGTATTAAAAAAGAATATTCGGTTGTATAAAGATGGGGCTGAAAGAAATGTGGACGAGGAATTTTCCCTCTTTAACTAAAACTCTACAGAATGTGTAAGAGATACCAAGAATTACATAACAATAAAGCATTTTCGAAAAATAAGAATAAAAACAAAAGTAAACAAAATGCCAGTTTGAATAATATGAAAGTGCTGAGACTAAGAAAAGAAAAAAGAAAAAAAAGTTGTAGAAATAAAATTGCTTCCAGGAATCGATATATTATCAAAGACTACTTGTGAAGACGAAGAAGAATTAAAAACAAGAAACGTTAGTTACGTAAAGGAATTGAACAGTCTAAATATAAAAGAAACGAAATCTACAGGGATCGGTCACAACAGACTTCAAATATGTCCACGTATAGAGAGAGAGCCTCCTTTGATATATATATATATATATATATATATATATATATATATA
>NC_069000.1:4771753-4777316 GCF_001194135.2 Octopus bimaculoides
TATATATATATATATATATATATATATATATATATATATATATGTACGTATGTATGTATGTATGTATATATATACTTATGTGCATATGTATGTATGTGTGTGTGTTTGTATGTATATATATAAGGAGAAACAGGAGACCGCGAGAAAGAAGAGACGCATACAATTCTACTGCTGCTGCTGCTGCCACTACTACTACTACTACTACTACTACTACTACTACTACTACTGCTGCTGCTGCTGCTGCTGCTGCTGCTAGAAACACAGCGACTGACAAAGTTATAAAGATTTACACATCGCTGACAAACATTCTCGGGAGACTAAGTGACCTTAAATTTTGACTAAATCCCAGATTATTCCTTTCCTTCGTTTCTTTCCTTCTCTTTTATTGATGAAGAATGAAAGAGTGACACCATCGAATACTAGTTTAAGATTAACCAATCATTCATTTACTGCGTCTCTGCCCACGAATTTGGCGACGGAATATCCATCTGTATATGTGTAGAACCAACATCACAATGGACTACGTTCTAAGCACAACGTTTCCTTAACTCTTCTTTCTTTCGTTATTTAGATCATACTTATATGATATAAGGTTAAATTCTTGCTATTGAATGGGCCAGTTCTGCCATGCAGTGTCACACGGTGTCATGCTGTCAATAATTCTATCGGATTCTATCTATGACTCTGGTGCAAATGATCGTAGAACACACAGCTGTTCAAAATTCTATCTTTAAACTTCTCTGTATTCAAATCTGAAATCTATTAAGAAATGTAAGGTCTTCTTTAACCTGATGACGGAGGCTCGTCTCACCCACTGCTATTTAATTACATCCATACGGGGCGCATAGTGTGATGAAATAAATTTACCAAACATTATTATGGATCACTGAGCCCCCAGAAACAGCCGTTGGACTTATAGCACTTTTCTACCACCAATTTTATTTTCTCTGTCGTGTGTACTCTGAGTAAGTTGGACCTATTAATACAAATATCTATATATTTCTACATGAAAATTCATCAGTTGAAGAGTCCCACCGTTTGCTTCCTCTCGTTTTCCATGTATACAAATAATTATACCAAAACGTATTTGTAGTCACTATTGCACGTAACAACGATCCATTTAAATTCTGGTTTCCTGCGTCACTGTCATTTAATCTTTTAGCCACTTGAATTTTGGATATTTCTTACTTTTCTTAACTATAATTTTCATAAATGTAATTATTTTTTCTCTTCCGGGTGTAATTTTAGCTTATTAATCGATATGTATTGATTCGTATATTTTCTTGAACAGAAAGCTCATTACGTAGTTGTCCTTTCTATGTTAAGGATATTCTTTCGGTAGAAGAGAATATTTAGATGAGTATTGTTCATTTGGCAACCCCGTTGTGGCTTCTATATTGACACATTCAGATGAGTGGTTATGGAATTGTTGTTGTCAGTGTGTGCAAGAGTGTGTGTGCGCGTGTGTGTATGAGTGTGTGCATGTGCATGTGTGTTTATGTGGGAGTGGGTTAGCGGAAGATGGTATGACAGCGAACGTTAGAAAGGAAAATCATTGAGGACGTGAGAAATTCAATTTTTATGTAATTTTCGTAAATATCAACATCGTCATCATTATTACAATTATTATTGTCATTATTATGTTCTCTTAGTATCATTGTCATAGATTGTTATCCCCACCTTCGTATTTTCTGCTTTTATCCGGTTCTTTGAAAAGTATGACAAAAACTCTCTGCTTCCATTTTCGTTCGTTCATCGACCAGCAACAATCAAACGCCGACATAACCACCGTCATCTCCAACACCAATAACATCTCCATCATCATTAAAAAAAAAGCCTAGTTTCGCCTCCGTACCCCCTTTTCCATCATCCATCTACCATCTTCGTAATATTTAACTTTTTCAATTGACAATTATCAATGAAATTCAATTAATATTTCTTTTCTTACAATGTAATAGTTTCATTAAGCATTAATTTTCAGTCAAGTCTTCGCCACTTTTCATTTCAATAATTTTCGTTGAAATCATTGACCTCGAGCGAAAGGGATCCTCTTGAATAAGAATGGCTAATTGAAATTGCGAAAGAATTTCATGGAAAAGCGGAAAAATTATTATTGTTGAGGAGCTGTTAGGAAAACGAGCGAAAATATTAATGAGACAACAAAGAAAGAATTATGTATTTTTTGAATTGAACAGAAATGTTTACGCACGACAAATAAGGCTATGGAATTATATTTTCTCCATTAGCTTCTGTATATGTTTCATGTTTTTTTTTTAATATATATTTCTGTATTGGTGTCTCTCACTTGTAAACATCCATCTGTCGTCTGCGTATGTGTGGTGTGTGTATGAATATTTGTGTTTGAGAGAGAGAGGGGGGAGGAGAGAGACTATGTGTGTGTAGATGTGATCAATTGCTCTTGTAGTATTCGTTATTTCATTATCGGCGTTCGAACATAAATAACTCAGCGAATTTCAAAAGACAAAACAATGTGACGTACTTTCACAAGAGACAGGACAGACGTAAACAAAAACTAAATGAAAAAAATGATAGAAATGGATTAGAAATGAAAGGGCCTGTTATTGTAAAGGGTCAGGTTTAATAAAATAATAAATGACATGAAATGCAGTATTATATAGCAGAGAATAGATTGAAAAAATAGTTGTTAATCGAAATATTAAAAAAATATATATTACGCTTCTAATAGGCATTAGTTAGACATATTAAGGAAATTGAAAGAATGAAAGAAAGAGAGATAAACGTATGTAAAAATACAGAAACACACAAACACACATATAGATATTCATAGACAGAGGTTGAGTGAAAGAGCGAGGGAGAGAAAGAGAGAGAGAGAGAGAACCAGAGAGATTAATGATAAGATGAAGCATAGAAAACGAATTGAAAACAAGTTGCTTCGTGCTTTGGAAAACCGGCTTCTTTTGCTATTTCACAAAAAGGAAGCTAAAGTGATTTTAGAAAATTGCTATTTTTAAATCTCACAACGAGAGATATTCAACAACAGTACTTTGTAGTAAAGATTGTTTGCCAACATAACATGGCAGTCCTGGTTTAGGACGAATGTTGCTGTAATTTAGCCCCAGCAGACATTCGTCTTCAGCTGGCTATACGACACGATCTGTGTTTTTACATTTTCGAACACGGGAATCTAGCACCCCCACGCAGCTTGTTCGAAAATATAAAGACACAGAGACGATGTCTCCTGGGGATAAATTACAGCAATATTCGTCCTAAACCAGGACTCCCATTTTATGTTGGCAAACAATCCTTACTATGAAGTCGTTTGCTTTTGATTATGCAGTGTACAAAGGAAAGGACTTGATGACAGAAAACAAATGTGTATATTCTCTCCCTGCCTGAGGTTACCGCGGTCTTTTCTTTCCACGGATAAACCTTGCTGTTTACAATCTAAAAATTCTTCTGTGATACACGATCCCTTTTGATCGTCTTTTTTCTTTTCCCGACCCATTTTGATCGGAATTTTACCTTTTCTTTTTCTCATTTTTTTCCCTTTTTCTTTTCCATTTTCGAAAAGAAAAGTTCTACATTTGTATTTGTCCCCTCTGTGTTCAGCCCTGTGTGGCCAATAAAGAAAGTTATCTATCTATCTATCTATCTATCTATCTATCTATCTATCTATCTATCTATCTATCTGCGTGTGTGCATGTATATATATATATATATATATATATATATATTTATATATGCATATAAAAATATATATATATGTGTGTGCGTGAGTGTGTGTGAGTGTGTGCGTATGTGTGTCTATAAAGCACATCTATACATTTATATATATATATATATACACAAATATCTATAATTTCCACAAGTATCTATTATATATTCCCAGTGAATTATCGTTTAGTATGTTGATTTCCTGAGAGGATGGAACGTATTCAGAAAGTATTTAGCTCTTTTCTCCTTCAAATGAAGACGAAGAATCAAAAGAAATAAGAAAAACAGAATGCAGTGAAACAGCAGAAAGAAGTGAAGCCATTGTTTCTTCCATGAATAATAGCTATGGTGTGACGCTGTCGTCTGCTCGCTAGAGATTGATGGAAATTTCTTTTATATAAATAATGAAATTCTGGCGATGGAATACATACATATATATTCTATATCTCTCCTTTATACATATACGCACGCACGCACGCACGCATGCCCCCCCCCCAGAAACATACAAGCACTAACACACACGCATATTCACACACACGTGCACACACACACACACACACACACATATATATATATATATATATATACATATATATCATTAATTTTGTATGTAAACATATAGATTTATGTATGCATATACCTGTATGCATAAACATATACATTAACAGACACACAGACACACATATATGTATATATATATATAAATTTATATATATCTATCTATACATACATGTACATGCATGAATATGTATATAAACATATATTTGTATATCTGTATGTATATATTTTGTTATGTATGTATATCTATATTTATATGTTTATATAAATACACACACACGCGCATATATCTATAAATACGCGCGCGCGTGTAGGGAGAACATTTTCGAAGGTATAAGCATATAATTACAAGAGGGCCAGGCTTCTCATCCGGACCAAAGCACTTCCAACGAACGAGCGAACCAACCAACCAAACGACCAACCAGCCGACAAACCGACCGACTGACCGACCGACCGACCGACCGACCGACCAACCGACCGACGAAATCAATCAGCCGACCAACGAGTCTCCTACTCACCGAAACAAATTTGATATCAAGTGATGAATACAGCGATAGAGATACAGCAAGGTTAGATTAATTAGAAGCTTGGGAGACAAGATATTGTGCATGGTTTCTCTATAATTGTAATAATGGGATAAGTGGTCGGGAATTAGATGTATTCCGTCAATATTTATTTCGTCATTGTTTTTCGTTTGGAAAGCTTTACAAAGCGGAAAGATAAAGCTTGCGTGAATAAAGCAGAATATAAAATGAATGCATTAATAGCAACAGCAACAACAACAACAAAACTAAACTTTAGCAGCACCATGACCAAAAGCAGCAGCGTCAAAAACAACAACAATGACAACAACAACAACAACAACAGCCATAGCAGCAGCAGCAACAACTGCAACAGCAGTAGCAGCAACACCGACGCCATTACTGCCACCACTAATAGCAATGAGACTAACTTGAAATATTTTAGGAAAGAAAGATGCTAACCTCAGATGTAAAATAAATAGATATAAAATAAGTGTGAAGTGGAATGTTTAGAATAAAATATGGCGTAAATGGAATAACAGCAACGTATGTGTGTGTGTATATACAAATATATGTACAAGGAGACTTTCATGTTTCGTCAAGACTGTTTACTGACAGAATACAGCGCCCATGCATCTACCTACCTTCCTACCTACCTCCAAACATACATACATACATACATACATACATACATACATACATACAAGTATGGAATCAGCTGCCAAGAGGATGTTGACATGAATCTAAAGATCAGTGGAAAAGTGAACATCAATTGCATTTATATATAT
>NC_069000.1:4777550-4780422 GCF_001194135.2 Octopus bimaculoides
TATATATATATATATTTATATATATATGCAATTAGATTTAGCGGAATGTTATCACTCGAATATTTCCTTAAACACGGATGTTACTTTCGTTCCCTCAATGTACCCACACATGCATTTCAAAGAGTTTCCCAGACACGCTTAGCGGCATATTTCCTCCGTTTTCACCTTTTGATTCTTGCCTTTCATTCTTCCAGACTCGTTAAAATAAGGTCCACGTATTCGACTTACCCTCTCCCTCTACAAAAATATAGGGCTCTTGTACCAAAATTTGAAAGCAATATTTTTGATTCTTATTACCATTTGAGTTCGTTACTTGCGGCCGCTGCACCTACTGTCCCTGATACCAATCTTGTTTCTAATTTTGCTTATTCGTTTTATATTTAATATATTCGTGTGTTCCTGTATGGAGACGTTAATATCGTGTTACAAACATTATATTGACAACTAATCAACGGCATTGTATATCTCCATTATATTTAATTATTTTATTCACCTATCATATAACTTAATTATATTGTTGACTCTATTTTCATTGATAAACATCCATTTTACTCTAACAATGTGCGATAAAACAAACTGGAATTTAAAAGTAAAAATAACGCCAAACACCATTGTTTGTTTCTAAACTGCAGCCGGAATAATTTTCAATAGAATTTGTCGTGTCATGGAATCTTGTGAATCCAATGTTTTTGGATATTTAGCGAAATATTGTAAAGATTTACGTAAGAGAACAAAATATATCTCAAACATTAATACAAAATATTATTTTTTTTTTAATAGAATTTTTATTTTTCGAAATTTCTTCATTCTCTTTGATGTTACGTAATTTAAAGCTGTTGGCATTTTCACTTGCTTTGAAGAATTAACTGGCTGTCTGTGTAACTTTTATAAAGATGTATATAAATGAAGATATATTTTATTATAAAATATTTAGATGTGCTCTGTTCTTTGTTGTGAAAGTTTTTACCATGTTTTGTTAATGGCGACTTCATATTCGATTTTCATCTTTGAATTTTAGAACTTCGCCTTCTTTCTTTCCTTCTTTCTTTCCTTCTTTCTTTATTTCTTTCTTTCTTTCTTTCCTTCTTTCTTTCTTTCTTTCCTTCTTTCTTTCTTTCTTTCTTTCTTTCTATATCTTTTTCTTTCTTTCTTTCTTTCTTTGTTGTTTCAATGAAATCCAACATCTGGTCGCGAATGGACAGAGATCGACCAGCTGCTTTATATTGTTTTTTACGATGTCTCATAGTGTCAATCAGTCCGTATTGTATCAGCCATATTTCGCTGATTCAGTTCACTTGACTGTAAATAGGCTTCATGGATTATTAAAGCAAACATCATCCAATTCGTGAATTCCACCGAGGACGACGTTGCATTTCATCTTTTCGAGGCCCTTAAAATAAGCTGAGTGCTGGAGTTAATTTAGTCAAGTTTCCTCCTCTCCTCAAAATTGCTATCCTTGTCCCAAACATTTGGAACCAATATTATAAGGGATTAAGGCGGCACGTTGCCAGAATCCTAAGTACGCTGGGTAAGATGCCTTGGGGCCTTCGACTGTCCCTACGTTCTCAGATCGAATTCCGCCAATGTAGACTTGGCCATTCGTTATTTCGAGGTTCATAAGAATAAGTACCAGTTGATCGGTGAGATCGATGTAATTGACTTACACGCCCCCTCGGAATTGCTGGTTTTGTACCTAAGTTTGAAATTAATATTATATGTCGGTGATACACCCCAGTTGTGCCAGGATGTCTAGACACTGTACTTCCTTCCGACTGGTGAACATACAACTGCAGGCGCTCTGAGTAACTTGTCAAGTTTTCTGTCTTTTTCCTCTCTACTGCATAATACAGGCCCCAAAACTAATTATATATTATACTTACTTCATTCTATTTTACTAGAAGGATATTCTGTTACCCTTTGTTTTAAAGCGGCGTGAGTACAGATTTGATTGCGTGTTGGATAAAATGCTTAGCAAAATTTCTGCCGTATTTCCACATTCCTCAAAAATCCTTGAGCTCCCAAAGAATGGCCCCGTAACTGGTCGCAGTTTAACGTCTTACCCAAGACAAGGCTAGAACGATGGTAAACAATGATGGTTGTGATCTAGCGTGGCCATAATTCAATGATTGAAACTAATAAAAGAGTAGAAAGTAGACTAGTTTCCTATATTTCAACAAACAGCTTTAACACCATGAAACCCGACCTAAACATTGATGTTTAAAAGCTCCCTTAGGAGCCATTATTAGCAATAAAATAATATTGCTCACATAACAAATACAATAACAGTTAAAAATCAACAATGGGAATATTATATAAACTAAACATTATAGCCAAATGTAGATGGGTTAATGTTGCCATCATTCTCTAGTGAATATACATTCCATATATTTATGCATGCCGCAAGAAATATCGAATTTAATCATGAAAGACAATTACATGATAACCTACTTTTCTTCTGTATATTCGCAAATGCTAACCTACATGTTAGGCGCCATTTTTATTTGATTTTTCTCGTTTGATTTTGTTTTTCAATCTGAAATTGTGAGACATTTAGTTTCGGCCACTAAATTTGATTTCCTCGCATGAGATTCACCATTTATTACTACAATATCTCTCTATATTCAAAATCAGAATCAAAATAGATATGACATTTCCCAAAGAAATGTAATATGAATCGAGGAAACTTGTAAAAATGTCCAATTTTATGTACTTCGATATTTCGTCGCTATGATTTATTATATAGTGGCCTGAGTTATATAAACACGTGTATATATGTGTGTGTGTGTGCCTGTGTATATATGTGTATATGTTTATATATATGTATATATATATATATATATATATATATATATATATATATATATATATATAT
>NC_069000.1:4780622-4781046 GCF_001194135.2 Octopus bimaculoides
ATATATGCACTCGGTAGCAGTGACTTAGATGCCGTCGCACATGATAATCACTATAGCTCAAAATTGATTTCCAACGATTACGTAGTGTCTCCAGGCAACACTTTATAACCGCCATGTTTATATCCCATCTACATGTTTGTGCTTGTGTGTGAGCTTGCACATGTATCAGGGGTGTGTATATGCATGCATGTATGTGTGAGTGTTTTGTGTTGGTGCATGTGCAGAACTAAACATGACATCTGAAAATCTTGCTTCAAGAAGCGGAGACAAATGAAGAAACAGGAGATTGTGTTGTCTGCGAGCGAAATGATGTAAAGTCGCACAAAGCATCGTATATTTCGATGGCGGTTTGTCAATAAAAGTTTGAAATTCGTATTGTATCTTAACACACACACACACACACACACACACACACACACACACA
>NC_069000.1:4781056-4784092 GCF_001194135.2 Octopus bimaculoides
GGGGTCGATGTAATCGACTTAGTCCCTTTGTCTGTCCTTATTTGTCCCCTTTGTGTGTAGCCCCTTGTGGGTAGTAAAGAAATAACACACCTGTTATATTTCATATTGTTTATATATTTCGGTGAGCTCATAGCCTTGAAGTACGAAGAGCTTTAATGGAACAAATCAAACGCCCCTTGTATTTATTTTATAATCTGGACCTTATTTTATCGTTCGTTTTCGTTTTGCCGAACCGCCTGCTTTTCAGGACGTAAATAAACTAATGCTGGATGTGAAGCCTTGTGAAGTTGGGCGGGGACAAACAGAAACAAAGGTGAACAACTCTATTGTGCTTATCTCTCTCGTTGACCCCCCCCCCACCTAAGGATGAAAGGCAAAGTCGACCTCGGTGGAATTTGAGACCAGAACGTAATGATGGACGAAATGCCGCTAAGTATTCGACCGGCGTGCTAACGTTTCTGTCAGCTCACTGATTAAGAAGAGAATCCAACATTATTTAAGAAAATTGACCTTGTGCTAAAATTTGAAACCATTATAATTCAAGAAAATATTTCCATGTAAGAAGATAATGAAATTTCGATTAAGTTCTGTTTCCAGAACGTTACTTTGAGTTCAAACCTCATCGAGGTCAATTTTACTTTTTGTTTTTGGGCCGGTAAAATAAAGTAACAGTCGGGTACTCTATGTAATCGATTTACCCTTACCCGCAACATTGCTGGCCTTGTGCCACAACTAGACAGAGTTAAGGCAGAGAACTGACAAAATGCTTGGCAGCAATTCTTCTGCTTCTTTACATTCCGATTTCAAACTCCGTCGAGGTCAAATCTGACTTTTATGCTTTCGGAGGAGATAAAATAAAATAGCAGTCAAGCACAGGGGTCGATGGAATCGACTCATGCCTCCCCTCACATACTGCGGACACAGTAATTAAATTAGAATCGATTATTATTTAAGGAAATACTTCCATGTGAAAAGACATTAAAAATGCGATTATGTTCTGTTTCCTATTGTTGTCTATTAAATATTACAAATTCAAAATAATATTAATTACTTTATAATACGTGAACGCTATTAATCTCAGCATGGTTTTAATATATCAAAGGGAAAGTTTTTGCCAAGTTTAGCAGAAGCAATACATTGTCAGACTAGACAGTTTTACAGCAGATATTTACTACGTGTTTAACTTCTCAAAGACTATCACTTTCTACATATCCTCTCAACCGAGAGTGTTAAACTACATTACAGCACTGCAGTATTTTAACACAGGCACTCGATCGATTACGACGACGAGGGTTCCAGTTGATCCGACGATTAACTAAACAGCCTGCGCTTGAAATTAACACGCAAGTGGCTGGGTGGTCTACACGAACGCGTACACATACAGTAGCTTCCAGAGAGATTCAGCGTAATACAGAATATGACAAATCTGACCCCTATGTAATTACAAGTAATCCTGAAATATTTTCTCCGTTTTGTCGTTTTTCTTATTTTTGTCTGTGTTGTTACATATATTCGCCCATTTCCTTCCAAAAATTTAAGGCCCTTAGCTTAGATTTTTGGGGCCTACCAATTTTGAACAGTCTCAAGTGTAACAGGCCGAAACTGTAGTGAAAATTGGAAGCTTGACTGATAAATAGAAAGCCACGAATGTTCCGTTCTGATTTTCACGTTCGTCTTTGTATCGTCCATCTGCACGTATTTTTTTAATGGTTGTCCGTTACGTTCCTGTTCCGTTTTTAAAAAAAAATTATATACACATAGTGGCATAAGTAGACCTTTTACTCAGCTTGTATGTATATACGTACATGTATTACTTGTTTATATCAGCTGAGTGGACTGGCGAATTGAACTAAAGTGTCTTTCTGAAGCACACAACACACCGCAGGGCTATTGAACTCACGACCTTACGACCATGAGCTGAAAAGCCTAGCCACTAAGCAACGCGCCTTCGCGGCAGTATTTTACTACAATACTAGACGTGTGGTTAAGAAGTACGTTAACCATGCGATACTGGGTTCGATCTCATGATAAGTCGTAATTTTTAGTTTGATAATGAGAGGCCCTAAGGAGAGAATGTGTGTTGATGTATGCATACGTGTATATGTAAACTTGTGTATGTGTGTGTGTTTGTTTGTTTGGGTGTGTGTGTATGTGTGTATGTACGTGGAAGTGTTTACAAGGTTCATTTTAATGTGATATTTTTTTCTAAGAGATGGTTATTTTTCTATTCCGGTTGTTGGAATGTATACGTTTGCAAACTCTGGACATATGGATTCTATAAATGTCTACAAGAGAAAATTGGTCGTGGAAGAATCAGTGGAATCAGATTCGTGTGGGTTATGTTACATTTCATCTGTCGTAGAGTTTAACGACAGCACCAATGTTTAGCATTCAAACATACCAGGTTTCCTGTTTGAGTGAGGATAAATTGTGTTATCCTTTCTCCCGTTGTATCTTAATACAGAATCTCGTATGTTATTGCTTCACACTTTTTACCGCTCATCGGTCAAAAAGGCCCAAGAAAAAAAAAAGAAAAAAATGAAAAGAATAAAAAATCAAAAAAATCCAAGAAAATTACGTCAGCGTTGCCTTGTATTATCTGACAAACCTATTAAAAATGAAACAAAGAACATAGACACAGATATAGATTCTCATTAATATTCTCTTCTGAATTAACCCATATGCTCCGTTTCTTTTTCTCGACTTTTCGCTCCTTTTTCCTATTTTTTATATTATTCCTGCCTGTATATTATTACATGTGAAGAAGTTGTCGTGGATACATTGTTACAGTGCTGGATCGATTGACCATTGTGATTTATTCAAACAGACAATGCTTTTGAATAATTATTTTTTAACTCTTTTTCCTATAATTCCATCCATAATAACGTCTTTTCGAAATTACCGGTTTATTAGCTATTAACCTACATCAACACACATAAAATATTCCAGAGATAATAGCCATTAATGTGTATATACGCTTGGGTTCTTATGTGGATATGTGTTCTTATATATATATATATATATATATATATATAT
>NC_069000.1:4785637-4786096 GCF_001194135.2 Octopus bimaculoides
ATATATATATATATATATATATATATATAAGTATGGGTGTTTGCAAGCGTGCGTATTCGTGTGAACAATATATGTACGTAAACATATTAATTTCTTGGAGACATGCATAGAAATTAATTAATCGCAGAGAGAATTAATTAGCCCTTTATAATTATATACACCAATATTTGGATAATGTAAATTCTGTCTGTGTGTCGCTGTACTTTAATAATAATCTACAAGTAAACGTAGATGATCGGATATATAGACGTTTCAAACGATTATTAATACACCGCAAGCTTGGCTTTCTGCGCTTGAGTTTCACAATTCTGTATTTTACGATACTACTTTGCTATATTGGCTGGTGAGGTTTCTCTAATTAATTCTTCCTGTGATTAATGAGTACCCAGTTAGCACATACATGTGTTCTCCTTACACACACACACACACATACACACACACACACACACACACACACAC
>NC_069000.1:4786106-4788280 GCF_001194135.2 Octopus bimaculoides
TATATATATATATATATTCACACACACAAACGCGCGTGCACTTGTATGAGAAGAATTGCGTACGCCTGTATCTTCTTCTGTATGTAACAAGCGGAACTTATTCGATGCTACCACAATGCTGAAATCTAGTATTCAGCTCTCTTTTTCTCTCACCCTTCTCACCGAAAGTTTTCAAGTTTACAGTCCCCCCCTCTCTCTCCCTCTCTTAGTGCACAATACAATCAATCTCTTTCACTGAGTTTTCATTCTCTCTATATCCACAATTCTAATGCTACGATCCCCTCATTCACCACACTGTGTTCTTGTTTCTCTTTCTCTAGTCTTTTAAGTCTCTCTTCCTATCACTCTCCCTTATTTGACTCTCTTTAACATCTAAAAGCGTCACTCTCGTTCACTCATTTTATCGTCACTTGTTACTTCCCTTTACCTACCTCTCCTTTATTTGTTCAATTTCGTCATTCTCGTTTAAATGTGGTCTCCTGTTCAAATTAGAGTCACGTCAAAATATAGTTTTATTAGCCATTCACACATTAACAACTTCACCAAATCCAGGTGTGTAGATTTGGTGAAGTTGAGGCGCGACGCTGTGGGACTGAACCCAGAACCATGTGGCTAAGAAGCAAACTTCCTATCAGACGGTCATGTCTGCTACTATTATTATTAAATGCGTTTTCATATAAAGCTCAAATAGAAACACACATCGCTATACATACATAATACACGCATACACACGTTTTTATATATGTATATATATACATATATATATATATTTATATATATATTCATACACACAGATACACACGCACATATATATATATATATGTATATTGATAGATATAAACTCACACATACATATACATATATACGTATATGTATATACACATGCATGCGCTTGTAAGAACATGTACATACCTACACAAACACACACACACACACACACACATATATATATATATATATATGTTCATTTTATGGAATGTATAAACATACTGTTATAGGTTTAGGTGTAGCATGGGTGGGTTGCCGGTGTATAATAGTTTTATGTTTATGGATATATGCGCATATTAGTGATATCGAATGGTAGCGTAAATAATGCATGTATGAATATCTGAATATATATTATAAAAATATACTATTTATATGTGCATATACCTATTAACTCTATACATATGCATATATTATCGGAAGCATATATAAACTAACGGAGTAGGGAATGAACACACACAGAGACACACAAACACACACATAAATATATGATATATTTATATCTATACCTATCTGTTGGTATATCTATATCAATTTATCTATGTATCTATCTAACTACATCTGTATCTATCAACCTCTACACACATGTGTGTGTGTGTGTGCGTGCGTGTGTGTGTGAGTATGTTACGCCGATACAGGCTCTGAGCGTATTCATGTGCTTTGCTTAATTAAATACGATATTATCCGATCTGTGGTAACAATTATCGGAATACTTTTGGATATAAGACTCATTAATCAACGCACATATCTTCGAGAAAAATTCAAATCAAAAAGCAACAACAACGGCAACAGGAACAACGACAACAACAACAACAACACCACACCATCACCACCAGTACCACCACCACCACCACCAACATAAACCTACAGTATATGGATTACATCCAGAGGTTATATGCTAATAATATTTCAATACGTGAAATTAAGAATAAGCATCACAGCCTATTTCTTTCTAAATGCTACAGATGCAATAGTTATGTAAATGATTTCCATAAGATCCTTTTTATTGAAGCAGCATAATTAAGCCATTTTATGGAACTGTTATGGCGTTAATGAAAAGAACGCGGATAAAGGAAGCGAATGAGAAAAGATGAAACACTAAATGAAAATCGCTATTTATGAAGTATAATTATGGCTTTATGTTTTGTTAAGTTCGCTCTATCATATTTTATGTATGTTGGAATAATTGATATCTGAATGGAGTGAAGTGTGTGTGTATACATATATATATATACATGTGCTTGTTTGAGTGAATGCGTGTGCGTGTGACTAACATACACGCTACTTATACATACATACATACATACATACATACATACATACATACATACATACATACATATATACATATATATATATATATATCCACCCCCACACACACATTTTTGTGTGGAATGATATATATATAT
>NC_069000.1:4788412-4790989 GCF_001194135.2 Octopus bimaculoides
TATTTATCTATCAAAATGTGCGTGTGTGTATACACACACAAAAAGAGAGACAAACAGAAAAAATAGATAGTCTCAAATATATACATGTATATTCATATATACATATCTATCTATCTATCTATATATCTGTCTGTCCCGAAATTTTGGGAAGGGAGCCAGCCGATTACACCGATTCCAGTACGCAACTGGTACTTAATTTATCGACCCCGAAAGGATGAAAGGCAAAGTTGACGTCGGTGGAATTTGAACTCAGAACGTAAAAGCAGTCGAAATACCGCTAAGCATTTTGCCCGGCGTGCTAATGATTCTGCCAGCTCGCCGCCCTCTTTCCAGAGCCATATCGACTCACAGAGCCTGTTATCTGAATACTCTGGTGAATACACCTCCTCGCAGAATTTCTCATATTTGATAGCCACGTGAACTGGAGCAACTGGAAATGATTTGTTAGACTCAGGAGCACAACACATTGCCGGGTCCTGAATTCGAAACCACAATTCTACGATTATGTGTCCAATATACAAATCACTAATCCATGTACCTACCTTTCCGTGTTGACTTAATGTTTTAGTTGTTAAGTGGAAACGAATACGGGAGCGTAGAAGTGGAAACTTCACTGCTGGATATAGCAACCAAGAATCCGTTTGAATAAACTCGTTTAAATAATAGCTTCATATCTCAAAGAAGGGAAGGAGAAAGCACAAAAATCTGGAATATTCACAAAGAAAGAAAGTAGATAGAAAGAATTTGATTAAAGATCTCTTCAATAAGAGGCGACTTACTGCTATATATTAACAATAAAAACTATTACCAGATCCACATGCTATTAACTCGCTGGAATTACAATCTCTTATAAATTGCGGAAGAATTCAATAGAAAATATATTTGCATTATTATTAATAAACACTTTAAAATTATATATCGATTTTTTCGCACTTGAAACCCGATACCTTCAGATTATAAATAAACATTTATAATCTGAGATTGTATGTAAAGGAAAATTAATGCTATTATAAATATTATTGGAAAAAATATACCCGACTATTCATAGTGTTTGACATAGGTTATCGTTTATCTATGAGAACAGACATAACATAGACATACCTATATACAAACACATATGCCTGTATACGCCCATTCATACAGATACAAGTTAATGTGTTTACCTAAATTTATCTATCTATCTATCTATCTATCTATCTATCTATCTATCTATCTATCTATGTATGTATGTATATATGTATGTATTTGTATATAGATATACTCTCATATACGTAAGCATATGCATGTATGTACTATCTATATAACATAAGCGTATGCATGAATGTATGCATGCGTATGTTTTGACCTACAAAAGTAGCTAAAAGTCATATAAACAACACAAGCAAAGTTTCAAGCAAAGAGTAAACCTAAATCAAAATTACTATGCGGACTCCAGACATGAAATTATGTGCCTTAAGAAAAGCGTAGAAATATAAAGCGACACACTAACAAGCAAGGAAGTGTACGATGAAGATCACTTTGCGTAAGGAAGAAACAAAATTGAAACTGAAGTCTCAGCAGAAATCCTTTACTGATTGAGAGGGAAAAGGAATAGAAAACAGAATTGAGAAGGAGTAGAAAAAGAAAATGGATAATGGAAAAGAAAATATCTAAACACACCTGATGAGAAAGTTATTTATAATGGCTAGTATGCTGCAACTTAAAAGTTCCTATCAAATTTCTTTTATCTATGTATCCAAACACACACACACATAGCTGTGTAATAATATACCATAATAATATTTCTATCTATCTATCTATCTATCTATCTACGTGTCTGTCTATCAGTCTTTCTGTCTATTTATCTGTCTGTCTGTTTATGTATCTATCTGTCTATTTTTCATCTCAATATATAAATATATTCATATATTAGTATATATACATGAATATATATATATATATATATATATATATATATATATATAGATATATATATATATATATATGGGAGAATATACAAAAAATAACAACAGACGAGGACAGGTGGTGTAAATAACAAAAGTATATATTAGTATGACGCTCGTATATATGCATGCATGCATAAGTTTAGATGTACACACACACGCACACATATATAAGTTTACATATATGAACGCAAACATATATGCACAAACACACGCGCACACGCGGCGTGACGTTTAACTAGAATTGAACTGATTCCTTTGGCAGGCTCCATACGAATACATTACGGACATGTTCGATCTCAAGAGACAATGGTCAATGATGTTGACAAAGTACGCTCATTTATATTCATTAATTTATCAATATTTGCAGAGCCAAATGTTAATAGTACACCACCAGCATATAAGCGCTCAAGCACCCCTTCTCTCTCCTGTCTCCTTATTAGTATGTATATGTGTATGTGTGTATGTATGTATGCATGTGTGTATATGTGTATGTATGTATGTATGTATGTATGTATATATGTATGCCTGCATGTGTGAGTGAATGTATATATGTATGTTTGCATGTGTGTATGTGTGTGCGTGTATGTGTATAATTATATATATATATATATACGTATATATATATATATAT
>NC_069000.1:4791797-4792754 GCF_001194135.2 Octopus bimaculoides
TTTAGTGACAATATATATATACATCTCTCTCTCCCTGTATATATATATATATATATATATATATATATATATATATATATGTTTATCAGTATACCAGGCCACCATCCACATGTTAATTCCAATACATCCCTCTCGCTCTCTCGCTCTCTTTTGTATCTCTCTGTCTCTTTTTGTATCTCTCTTACTTTCTTTGTATCTCTCTTTCTCTCTTTGTACCTCTCTCTATCTCTCTCTCTCTCTCTCTCTGTCTCTCTCTCTCTCTCGCTCTCTGATTGTGTCTTTACTCAAACAATCACTTAAAATCATGCAATGCACATCATCAACAGCTCAGCAAGCACTTTACATTTTTGCCGTATAACAATGATATATTTACACTGTTTCACCAACAAATACACCATCTTGAAATCTCGGCAGTCCTATATAATAGGCTTATACTCGGGCTTCCTTAAAGCTGGTCTGAGTTGTTTTGGCTTACAATAAAGCTTGTTGATGAATGCTATTGATTTCTGTCCGTATCGAAAAATGAGAAAGTGAGGTTGTGTGGGCGTAATGGCTGTGTGAAATGGGAGGGGGGATTAGATGTAAAAGATGAGGAAAAGAAAAGTTGGCTGACAGCGGGAGGAGGAGGAGGAGGAGGAGGAGATAGAGTAAAATCGTAGAAAGAGGAAGAGAAGAATAACGCATTAAATGCTTAAATAAACGAACAAGAATTAAAAGTAGCAGCAGATTGGAAAGTAGAAATATAATCTATCTATCTATCTATCTATCTATCTATCTATCTATCTATCTATCTATCTATCTATCTATCTATATGTCTGTCTGTCTGTATGTCTGTCTGTCTGTCTATCTATCTGCCTTATCCATAAGTCTATATACATGCATTGCAATCATATATAAATACATATATATATAAATATATATATATGTAATATATATATATATATATATATATATATA
>NC_069000.1:4792799-4793911 GCF_001194135.2 Octopus bimaculoides
AGCCACTAAAACTTCTATTTTCTCTCCCTATTTATTTCTGTGTTCTCTTCTGACGAAGAGCGTAGGTTCGAAACGTAAAAGACTTTCTCACTTATATACATATGTACAATGTGTAGGTACATACACACACACTCACACACACATAAACACACAAACACGCATATATACGATATGTATGTATATCTATGTATCTGTCTCTATTTTACATTTTACCAGTCTATACATTTATCTATTTGATTTCCTATCTGTTTCCATCTAGCTGTTTTTTGTTTACCGGCCAGCTTTCTCTCTGCTTCCCCTTCACACCTCTCTCTCTCTATGCATATCAATATATACGTGAGCGCTTGTGTGAGTGCGTGTGTACCTATATATATATGTATCGCTATACACTCCTCACTCTCTTTTCCACACAGACACACATATGTATATGTACGTGTGTGGTTGTATATGTATCTTTCCCAAAATGACTACAAGTATATCTAATATATCTTCAGGTAAAGAAACACATTGTATACCTCCTAGGTGAATACCTAAACAAAGGAAAAAAAAATTAAATGTAAAGATGAGGTTCTTACTGAAATAGCAACAAGGAGGAGGAGATAACGATTTGGATTCACATGCCTTTCAGCTAACTTTAAAATCGCATATAACAACAGGTAGCAATAGATAAGATGACCCTTAAAGAAAAATGTGAAATAAAATACAGGTGGAAATTTCCGAGACCCAATTATAAATCACTTCGAAACTAGTTATATTTATGATAAAATGCTTAACGAAAATAACATCACCGTCAGTAACACTTGTAAAAATCATGAAAACAAAAAAATAAAAACATATTGACAGTATAGCAATGGTTGTTTCCCGGAGAGTCAATTTCAATAATATCCAGGAAACTGAGTGTAACTCTAGGATATAAGACACGTGTTACTTTGAAGGAAATTTAACAACGAAGGAATCAGAGTAGAATTTAAATATTCTTTTGTTATGAACAATAAAGAAACGAAAACGCTTGCTGAATACTCGTATATCCATGTCCAAGGGTCAAGAACAAAGGAATACTACGTTTGTACCTATATATATATATATATATATATATATATATATATATATAT
>NC_069000.1:4793921-4795377 GCF_001194135.2 Octopus bimaculoides
TATATATATATGTATGTATGTATCACTATATTCTCTCTTATCCACACAGATACACATATGTATAGGTACGTGTGCAGTTGTATGTGTATCGTTTCCAAAATAACTCATTACAGCAGAAACGTATTGCCATGAAATTGTCAAAATCAACAAATAACTGCTATTCTACCATCCCAGACTGGTCAAAACGTTACATTTTACTGTCATTAGCTAATCTACTCAGCTATGTAGACACGCTCTACATATTTATATAATCATTTTGTTTATTACAACTGGGCCTGAGAGTTTGCCTTCCAAGTGAAGTTTAAGTCCACTGCTCTCATCAAGCGAAACGTTTCGCTTCATGATCGCATGTGGTGTGAAATTCAAGTTGCAGGACAACCTCATATCCTCAGTTTTTATTAAAACAAAACTACATGTTATCCAACATGTATTGAAAACTCCCATCTTATACGTGCGATATTAATAACGTATATACATGTATGTATATACGCACATACAACGTCCTTTCGTCACTATTCGAGCAAGATAGAGAACAGGCAAAAAAACTTCAAGATTGCCAGAAAACTGCTTGCAAGCATTTGCATGCGATTGGAAAATCAAAAAAGCTCGACAAATGTGTTCAACACGATTTGAATGAAAATCAGAAAATGTACAGATATGAAATTCGCTTCTTCTTGGTAGCTAGATCGATGCATTTCTCGACCGTATTGTAACTTTTGTTGAAAAGTGGGTTTTGTATAATAAATACGTATATATATATATACATATATATATATAAAAGATAATAAGAGTGAAAAAACTACAGAAGGCTTGTGTTACATGGTTAAAGTATATATTTAAATTATGTCAGAAAAATGTAAGAAAAATGTTAGAAAAATGTTATAAAATCTTTTTGGTATATAAACATTGTATTTTATATATACATATACATAAACATATACACACCCGTACATACGAAAGAGCGCAGCGTACATAAGAGGAACAGAGAGCGAGAGAGAGAGAGAGAGAGAGATAGAGAGAGAGAGAGTCGGAGATGGAGAGCTTTTAAGACATCCTAACAAAAAGTCAAAATGAAGATTATACAGAGTAAATAACAACATCTAAATGTTTTAAAAAAAAAACGAAAACAACTATAGCTTAATGTAAATTTTAAGAAGTAGGTGAAACTATTTGGTAAAGTACTTTCCTGTAAAATTTCTAAGTAATACATCTGCTAATAATTCCATTGATGTCACAGAAATCGCAGTTTTTGATTCCATTATTCGCTTCCCATTTTCGCTCTCGTCATCTTAAAGATTGCTTCGAACGCTGAACATTTGTAATAAGATTTTGGTTGAGGTATCAGGTATATTTTTGCATTTTAGTTATTACAGTATATGTACACACTCAGATACACAAAGACTTGCACAATGACATATACGGAAGCTCATATGCATAATATATATATATATATATA
>NC_069000.1:4796098-4799370 GCF_001194135.2 Octopus bimaculoides
TTAAAAAATATTTTCTTTTAAAAATCCATTTTATACTTAAAAACTGTGTTAAGTAAATTTTCACAAAGACTTTCAAATGTGTATATCAGGTTGAGTATAAATTGAGAAACGTTTTGAATTATGACGCATTTCTACCAGATTTTTACAGAGTTTTGATTCTTTTTAAAAACCGGAGGATCGCGGTTTCGATTCCCAGACCGGGCATTGTGTGTATCTATTGAGCGAAAACACCTACAGCTTTATGAGGCTCCGGCAGTGGGTGGTGGCGTCCCCTGTTGTACTCTTTCGCCCCAACTTTCTCTCAATCTTTCTTCCTGTTTCTTGAGTAACTGGCGTCCTGTCCAGCTGAGGAGTACACATACGCCATAGAAGCCTTCCTAATACCATCCACTCCAAGATTGAAGTGGTTGCCTTTTACGTGCCACCGGCACCGGCCACGACTGCGGTCTCACTTTGCCTGACAGCGCAACACAAGCACGGTATGTCGCCAAGAGTCTTGTTCTCTCGTTACTGCCTCCATGAGCCCCAACGCTCCGATGGTGCCTTTTACGTGTCACTGGCACGGAGTGCCAGTCAAACACTGGTATCGGCCATAACTACAAATTCACTCGGTTCAACATGTCTTCATACACACACAGATACATATATATAACACTCACATATGCATACGAATTCACACATACAGACGCACATATACGTATGCAAGTACATTTCCATATATATGTATAAACATATTTCTTGGCCACTATTTTTTTTCTCCACATCTTTATTACTCAGTCTCAGATATTTGAAGCTTCCACACGTCTATATATCATTATCTATAAAATTGTATGATATTAAGTTACAACCACCAAGATATCCGATTGAAGGTTATATTATACGTTGAACAAATATAGATTTTTTTTCACAAGCAATAGCCAACGCTATCCAGTAGCATTTACCTCCCTTCCTTAAAGAGTCGATCAGTTTTGACTACCTCGAAAACCAACATTCATAAAACGTCGCATCGACTCATATACTCTTTCTCTCTCTCTCTCTATCTATCTCTCTATCTGTCTGTCTGCTTGTCTGTTTAGTTATCTATATACACACAAACACACACACATATACGTAAATAGCCATATATCTATTTGTAAAGGCGCGTGGCTTAGTGGCTAGAGGTGATCAGTTCACGTGAGTGCGATTCCCGGCGTGAGCAGAATTCCCGTCGCCGGAAATGGTATGTATATATATATATATACGTATAGGGAGAGAAATCCAAAACAGATCAATGGCCAGGGTCAACCAGTTCAGTCAAAGTAATACTGCAATCATCAACAGACATGGCACAGAATGATGATTATACTGAGCTATCGAAAGACTAGTGATGACTGGAATCCTAAATTTTATCAGAAAATTCCCATGTCTTATATGGCGTTGAGTAGAAAGAAACGAACACTGAATTGGGTATTTACAAATCTAGGCCTTTAGTCACATGAAAAAAATCTACGCTTTTCTTAGTCATACTACAATGTTTTACACTAATCATGTTAGGTCACCTGCAACGTTTATATAATTGCAGAGATCATGTGAAAGAGTAAAAATATTCAGAACTCTTTCTTTGTGAGAGAGTGTGAGTGTGTATGTGTACGTGTTTGAAATTAACATGTGCACTAATGATATTAAATATCACACAATAGGAATTTTCGTCTGTTTCGTTTGCGAAATATTTAATATTCGTAATGAAATCCAGCAGTGAACGTTCCAAATTAGTACAATTAACAGAAATATAATTGTATTTATGAAAAGTATGATAGAAAAAGAGAACAATTTTGTTCGTGACTATACACACACTGACACCCCCCCCCCCAGAAACATGCATTTATATATACACACATTACCGTGCCTGACTAGACATATACGCGTGTTTACACACAAACACACAAACGCAACATACATTTGTGTACATATATGCATATGTATGAATGATATATATATTATATACATACATGAAAACATAAACACACACACGCTCACACATACATGAAAATAACAACGAGTACATCTCTCAATCTGTCTCTTTCACCTCCTGTACATATGTATATAATTATATATTTATATAAGAAGTATATTTATATATGATATATATGTATATATAATATATATATGTATGTATATTTTATACGTATATGTATCTGTGTGTGTATGTCTGTGTACGTGTCTATCAATCTATGTATGCATATATTAATAAGTATATAATTATACAAATTATATACTTGTTCGTGTACGAATGTACATGCATATGTATATATAATATATATATGTATGTATATATACTCTTGTGTCTGGGCAGAGTCATTCTCTTTTAGTGCCTTATAATTTAATACACTCACTGGTAAAATTTCCACTTATTTCCTTCTTTATTTTTCGAAAATTTTCCATGCGTCTTCAACATACGAACTCACATAAAGAATCTTGTTTCGGACAGAGGCTTCCGTTAGTGTTAAATACTTCAAGGGTTGGGTAAGACTTGAATTTTGTCGAATATAAAAAGAAACTTGTGTTATTTTTATATGAATGCAATGAAGAAACATAAAAAAATAAACGTTACAAGAAAACAACAAGGTATGTTGAACTTAATTTTTCTCCGATCAAATCAAAGATATTGAATAAAACGTGATTTTTGTCACCTGTTTGTAATGTTGTTACATAACGCGTGTTGTTATTTAATACACGTCATGTATTGTCAGTTAATTAACGAGATAAAATATCATTTATCTAATTAACTTTACGCTTATTTATGGTGTTTAACTGAAATGCTCCTATATCTAATTCCGAGTTTGTTGTTTTCTTTTTCTAGTCAAAATGTCGACATTCTTTCTCTCGATTTATTTCTGTACTTACGCAAGAAAATTTCACCATTTGAATTATATTGTTCGTATTTATGCATCCGGTGTTTATTCGTGTATTTTACCTTATTTTACTTTTATTTTTCGAGATTATTCGCGTAAACAGGGGAGAAAACAATACGAGAAAAAACAAAATGTGTTTATTTTTAACTCTACATGTGCGTGTTAATGTGCATGGAAATGCTGCAATGTGTGTTTGTCATATGAGCATCCGATGCGTGTATTTGTGCACGCAGGTTTGCGGTGCGGACGTGCACATGCAAGCTTATAGATATATAAGTGTTCATACACATAGCACACAAATATATAAATACATACATATCCATATACAGATATATACATACATACATATGTATATATATTATTGTATATACATATATATAT
>NC_069000.1:4799646-4804580 GCF_001194135.2 Octopus bimaculoides
ATATATATATATATATATATATATATATATATATACATACATACATCATATACTAGCGTATACAATTCAATATAAATGAATATATTTGTCTAATTACCTCTGTGTATCCTGCCTAACGAATAACTATTTTAATTATTGCTGCAAATACTAATACACCGGAAATTTAGCGAAACTATGCGTAGCATATTAATGTTTCTGGTTATTAACTCTTTAACCCGGGTGTCTTAGCAACGGTTTCCGGGAGAAATAATATTCTAACTTAAAAGCATAAACGTTTATAATAATAATGAATTTAAGCTCGTTTTAAGATACATTAAACGATAAGGCTAAGCGAATTTTGGAACGTTAAGCAAGAAGTCGTTCAAATGTGACTTCTTAGTCACTGAAACACCTACTGTTTAGAGAGAGGATCGATTTTAATGCGATGTGAATATTGATTGCATATATTGAATGTTCTTTAGTCAAGCATGAAACTCGTCAATACCAGTGACAGAAAGTTTATAATATAAATGTCTCTCGTTCTAATAGTTCTGTAAATGGTTAACAATTAATGTATACTAACTCAGCAAAAGAGAAAATCGAGTCGTAAATTCATATTGGTTATAAAAACGAACCATAACGGAACCGGGAATTGTCTTGGACGACCACTCGTGCAGGCATTGGATATGGATGATGGTAGAATATTCTAAGCTGTAGTAGTAGTAGTAATAGTTGTTGTTGTAGTTCATGTTGTCCTTAGATTGTTACTGGTGAAAGTTTGTCCATTTTTTCTTCTCTTCTGCTGCTCTTTCTCTTCACTTAAATCTGTATCCTTCGTGTCTGTCAATGTGTCCCCCACCACCGGAAAAAGGAAAATATATCTAATCTGAAAATCAAGATAACTTGCGTGACGTTATTTAAAACTATATGTGAGTAATAGCTATCTGTGTATGATACTTAAGGTGAATATCTCGTGATAGGCAAATTTATTGTGGTGTTCGTTTAGAGATAACATCTGTTATGGACGTGCTTTATGTGCAACGCTGTTTTTATATTAAATCTAATACATCAATGATGGGTATTTCAATTTAAAATAACTTCTATTGCTTATAATATATAGATATGTATATTCCAATAATATCAAGTAGAATGGGGAAGACACGCATTAGACTCAAAATACATAGAAAAACTGCAACATTCAATTAATCATTCATTATTTGGTGTCAGAAATTGCGTCGCACTTACCGCAACCTTGTCACTGGCGTAGTTTTACTACAACACTGAGCTGCAAAGGAATTGTGTCAGTGACCAAATCGTAGAATATTCGACGAGACTTTTAATAAAAACATTGAGTGGAGATAATACTTTTTTTATGTGTTTTTGAATACCTAATGTGTCTTAGAAGCTGTAAGAACAAATAACATGTGCAATAACTGTACTTGGTTTAGTTGCAATATGCAATCATAGAACAAATAACACGTCGAATAACTGCACCTCTAAAATCTGGTATACTGCAGTATTGTACGATATATTAAAGAAAAAGTGTGCTCAGTTTATTTTATAGCAAGGACCAAATATACCGTTTGTGCTCAAGAGACTAAGTATAAAAGTGGTTAAGCCACCAGATTATGCCTTCATATTAATATGCAGTTAGACTTCGTGACTTTTTCTGTACTCTGTCCAAGCGGAAGCCCGCAACCTACAGCCTGGTTTTTAAAAAGGGTATCAGTATTGGACTTATGCGGTCACCTTGCTTAATATCACAATCCTCTCGTATCTTTGGTTACTTGTAGCGGATTCTGTGAACATTTGAGAAGGTTTTCC
Organism: Octopus bimaculoides; assembly: GCF_001194135.2. NCBI lineage: Eukaryota > Metazoa > Mollusca > Cephalopoda > Octopoda > Octopodidae > Octopus > Octopus bimaculoides. The sequence continues at coordinate 4,801,450 of NC_069000.1, forward strand.
AGTCTGAGGATACATTCTCCTGTCTTTCTCCGTCTACCTGTCTCTGTCTCTGCCCTTCTCTCTTACTATCTCTCTCTGCAGTTATTTCCGACACCATGCTAAACATAAGGGACATAAGAGAAGGAACTTATGAAATACTGAAAATCGACTCTTCTTTATCAAATATGGAAGGTCGGATGTAATTCACCCACATCGCTATCAGTACGTAATTTCGATTTTCAAAGAGCAATAGAAATATACGTTGATTATAAAAGTGCATTTGGATTTACGAACACGCTATATCGGAATTTACATACATACATACATAAATACATACATACATACATACAAGCATGGATTAACACGTATATACGTACACACATACATAGATAAATAAGTACATATACATAAATATGTAGATTCATATATCGATAGATGTGTGTGCTTCTCTGCGTGTGAATGTGCATGTGAGTGTTTATGTAGATATGCATGTATATGTACATTACACACACACACACATAAATATATGTATATATATATATATATATATATATACACATATATACATAAATACATATATATATGTATATATATTTATATATATTTATACTCACACACACACACACACACATACACACACACACACACATATATATATATATATATATATATATATATATATATATATATATATATATATATATTATACCTACATACAAATACTCACACACACGTATGTCTGTAAATATGGCTTTCACCGAACGTAGAAAGTTCATGGAGTACAGAAATATGTACAGATCAATCTAGATATACACACAATAGGCACACATTGGTACATAGACATAGACAGGCCGATACATATATATATATATCACTAAGAGCTGTTGAGACTGCAATGGACACACACTTGTGTACACACATACGTACAACGGCACATGCATTTGTGTGTGTATATATATATATCTGTGTGTGTGTGTGTGTGTATAAATATGTATATAAACTTCTACTTGAAGTCTGCTTTAGTAACTCAACGTTTCTCTTTATACGTTAAAGAAAATTTATCCTAAAGAGACGCACAAATAACTCGCTCATTCTATTTCAAGTGTGAGAGAATTTAATATTGAATCGAATTTAGAAGTATAGTATGTTACCCAGTCGATGGAGTCCAATGCTCATGTAAAGAACTTATGGCGGTGTTTGAAAGAATAAAACATTATGCCTAAAGCTTCTTTCCTGACATAGCGAACATGTATCCGTATCGATCCTATCTTCAAAGGGTGATCGGTAATCCGGAATTGATTGTAGACAAATGACCAGTAGAACATAGAATTGGAGTTTATATAGAATAGAACTTTAAATGTATCGATAGAATAATGTTCATTCTTATCTTACGCAAAGTCAAGAAATTCGATAATTTTAAACATTACAAAGTCTGTCGTTTCTGTAATATCGAACATTTTGTTCAAAAATATATATATATTCCAGAATATGTAAATGGTAAAAATCAATAAAATGTCTCAATAAGAATTCAGACGAATTCGTTTCCACCATTCTCTCATTTGTTATCATGGCTTCGCGACAGATAAGAACTCCATCGAGTAAATATACGGTGAAATGCGTTCCAACCGTGACCAATTATTTTTATTTCATGAAAGCTCTCAGTTTATTTTGGTGGGTATGATGGAAAGTGTCAGCTGTCCACAGCCAGCAGACCAAAATGACACCTGTTTATTGATCATGCTTCAAGAACCTTTCGGACAGCACACCTGCAATTCCAACCAATGATGTTTTTTGTAGGTGTTCTATCTACACAGTTGTACTAATCCTTTTGAGCCATGTTGGTAATTGTGTATTGTTCCTATCTAGTGCACCAATTACTATTATTTTTATTATTATTATTATTATTATTATTATTATTATTATTATTATTATTATTATGAATAAATTCAAACAGCAAATTTTAACTGTTACTACGTTGTTTGAAGAAAAATGATGGACAATTTTGATTGATTTTCAAACCTTATTGGGTTCTCGATAATTGTTTTCTTACAACATGGACAGCTATTACAACTCTTCTCTCCTCAGAGCTGACTCTGTTTATTACATTCAGTTATTTGGATATATCTACGAGTTTTACGCTCACCAGATCAATACACGTATTTCTATGTTTATGTTTGTATGCTTTTCCGTATAAGCACGAGCTTATATTAGCAAGGATTGGAAATTGTTACATTGTAATGGAAATACGCAGCGATATCCGTATGCGAAAGAATTACCACCCGTTAACGCCAATAATCGCTTTGTATTTGTTATCTTACGTGTACAGGGAAAGACATCGGAGCCAGAGAAAGTATTAAGTTCAATATGATCCATTTAAAGCCCTCAGAGACCTGCTGCAGCATGGTCTCAGTCCAATGAAAGAAACCTGCAAAATGAAGAAAAAAGGAAAAGAATTAAGGATATGTAAATTATTATGTAATAAGCCAATAATGCTAATATTTGAGAGCAATTGCCAAAATGTATTAACGTTGAGTTGCCAATGCGTAAAACGAATAGCAAGAATTTCTCAGCGATATATTTAATTTATACCAATAAGATTCAGTTTGAAATTAGAAAATAAAGTAAAATGAATTTGAAATAATCTGCAATGAAATAAAATATAATAAAAATCCAAGAAAGGAATTTATAAGGAAACTAAGAAAAAAAATTGCTACAATGTGTGATGAAACCTTGTCACGGCTGTAAAAGAAGAATCTTATCTAAGAATTAATGATTTATTGAGAATCCAACCAACAGCATGGCGAACCATACTTGCAAGGAAACCGGAGAAATATAAAAAAACAACGAAAAAGAAAAAAGTATCGCAAAATAAAATAAATAAATACATAAATGAGCAGTATAAAATAAAATTATTTTCATAGTTTTGACTAACCTGCACAACTGCGGATATTAAACTGGGTGAGATGTTAGATTAGAAAATAATTAAGAATGTAGATACAATCTTGTTCAGAAAGTTGGCAGTAACTGAGCTCATTAGAATTGGCTTTAAGAAGAAAATTAAGAAAACTACTAATATATACATACATACAAAGAAACATGCATATAAATAATTGTATGCATATATATGTATATATATATATATATATATATAT
>NC_069000.1:4805068-4808709 GCF_001194135.2 Octopus bimaculoides
ATATATATATATATATATACATACATGCATACATACATACATGTTAGCATGTGTTTGCTTAGATTTTCTGTATTTATGTTCTTCAAGTTAGCGTTCTTGTAAGCTAGTTTCTCATTTTATTTTCGAATTTAATTTTTAATTAAATACAAAACTTCTTGTTATAATGTAATATTTTGTAAACTATTGGATGTGTTTGCCGCATCCATTCCAATTACAGGCGGATAAACATTAGATTCCTATCAAAGACTTTCAGTTGCCAAGAAATGTTTGAAGGTAACGAAGTATTCTTGTTTTTGATGTTGTTGTTGATGTTGTTGAATTACTTCAAATCACATTCCATCATCACGTCTCTGTGTACCTGAACTACAATGCCCCAATGTATCCTTTGTTTAATCCGCTATATTGGAGAAATTTGGGTGAGTTAGAACACCCCTATAGCATGTCAACTGTATGCTGTGTTTTGGCGAAGGAAGGACGGAGAGCTCGAGAAATTCTCTTCAACTATACATATTTTTAGGAGAGTATTGTAGTTCGCTTGAAGCATTGTGCATTGTTTGTAAAGAATAAAAATTTGGAATGGTACAACAATGCACTATACTATAAAGAATGAGCTATATAGCTGTTCTAATATATCTGTTCTATATACCTGTCTGATGATATATCGGAATAAAATTCCTGCTTCAGATATTCTTAGATGGAGTAAAGGAAAAGCCGTTGGAAAACCGATTATAGCAGCGACTCCATCTAAGATTATCTGAAGAAAGAATTTTATTCCGAAATATCATCAGACTATGGATTACTAAATTACAACAGGTACATAGCCCATTCTTTATATTATAGTGCATTGTTGTACCATTCAGTGTCTTCTACTATATCTTGTGGTCGACCAAATCCTTGTGAGTGGATGTTAGACAGATATTGAAAGAAGCCTGTCGTATGTGTGTGTATATCTATCTATCTATCTATCTATCTATCTATCTATCTATCTATCTATTTATCTATCTATCTATTTATCTATCTATCTATCTATCTATCTATCTATCTATTCTATCTATCTATCTATCTATCTATCTATCTATCTATCTATCTATCTATCTATCGATTTATCTATCTATTTATCTATCTGTCTGTCTGCCTGTCTGTCTATACATACATGCATACATACATACATACATACATACATACATACGTGTGTGTGTTTGTGTGTGAGTGTGTGTGTGTGTTTTGTCCCAGGATCTTAGAGGTCCGGCAAAAGTGCCTGATAGAAAATATAGCAAGCTTAAAGACAAAAATAAGTCACAGAATCGAGTCGATTCTTCCGACTAAAATTCTTCAAGGCGGTGCCCCAGCATTGCCGCAGCCTAATGACTGAAACAAGCAGACGATAAGTGACTAAACATATGTATACTTAACGATAATGTTTTCGTTGATCTGGAGAGGAAAACGGGAAAACAAGAGATTAGAAGAGAAGCTGAGAATATTCGATTGTTTTGCTGTCATTTATCGTCAGAGACAAAAACAAAAGGAAACCAGTCTGTATTGATTTTTGGTGGAATTGCTTTCAGTTTTAATTAAATGTGAATTACATAAATTCCCCAATCAAGCAGACATTGGTATGATATTTGTTTTATCAGCGATCTGGTAGTCTGATTGGTATAATCTAATATTGAACACAACATTAATTCTAGAACGAACAACAGTAACAAAGAAGAGAAAAAGAGAACAAACATAATAAAAATAATAATCATTATTATTATAGTAATAATGATGACGATGATGATGATGATAATAATAATGTTTTAAAATTTTGCCACAAGGGGTTTTGGGGAGGGGATAAATCGATTATATGGACCCCAGGTTTCACTGTTACTTAATTTATCGATACCAAAAAGATGAAAGGTAAAATCGACATCGGTAGAATATGAACTCAGAACGTAGCGACAGACGAAATAACGCTAAGCATTTCGCCCGGTGTTCTAACGATTCTGCCAGCTCACCACACTCGTAGTAACAATAAAAATAATAATATTATGATCGAGTCGAAGGAGTACTGGAGTCGGAGAAATGTAAGATTTTGTGAGACTTTCCTATTCAAACGGACAAGAAATTAGAAAATAATAGACCAGATATGACGATTGTAGATAAAATTAAAGCGAAGTTGCATATTCATCGACTCATCATACCCGTTTGATTCCAGGATCTTAAAGGAAGAGGAAGAAAAGAAGAATTTGGAGCATCTGAACAGTAAAAGTCGTGCTTATAGTAATAATTGGTGCGTTGGGAACAGTAACCCAAGATATAGACAAATGCCTGAGAGAGATTGAAAGAGAATGCCCGGTGGAGCTCCTTAAAGAAAATTTGTCTCTTAGGGACAATAAGGATTATCAAGAGGGTTCTAAGCACTTGAAAGATTGCTGAAAATTACTTGCGGATACTTAAGGTTACGGTTAGGCTGAGCACTGCACAGACATGTGTACCCTTAACGTAGTCCTCATGGAGATTGAGCTGGCCCTTTGAATTATAGCTACAACTCGTTTTTATCAGCTGGATTAAAACTGGAGCAATGTGAAAATAAATTCTTTTCTACTCTAGGCACAAGGCCCGAAATTTTGGGGGAGTGGGCCAGTCAATTAGATCGACCCCACTACGCAACTAGTACTTAATTTATCGATCCCGAAAGGATAAAAGGCAGAGTCGACCTCGGCGGAATTTGAACTCAGAATGTAACGGCAGACGAAATACAGCTAAGCATTTCGCCGAGCCTGCTACCGCTTCTGCCAGCTCGCCGCCTTGACGCGAAAATAAATTGTCTTATTCAATGACTCAACGCGCTGCCAAGAATCGAAGACACTACCTCGTGAACGTGAGCAGAATACCATCTCCGCTAAGCTTATGCGCCTTCACTCACGTGATCTTTAATACCCGCAGAATTGACACAAAACATTGTAAACACAGACTGCATCTGGTAAAATGACACGACATATAAAGTGAATGTAGTATTCTGTACAACAAACACACGAATGTTGATGTAACAGCAGACAGTAAAAAAACAAAACAAAACAAAAATAGCTGTGCAATAAAACAAGACAAAAGTAACACACAAACATTATTACGATCCCGAAAGACATCACTGCTCAGTGAAGGGATAACATGGAGGTGGAAATTTATGGTGCAGCAAAAACGACCAGGAAAATATAGAAAAGGGAATGATAATAATAATTTGAATCAAATTCCAAAGCATTTTACAGTGACATTATCAAAAAAAAAAAAGAGGATAATAAATAAGTATACAAAATAAAATATTAATGTAAGATAAAACAACATCAAAAGAAACTCCGGCGTTTTTGGAAGGTAGGCTGTGTAAAGAACATTTGTATAGCTTAGTTCAGATTATGGTTTTCCCATGTTGTTAAGTGACTGTAATATTTTCTATGATAGGGAGGCGAATTGATGAAAAGGTTATGTGTCTGATAAAATTCTGCAATCTATTTTGATTTGCAGGCGTGGCATTGTGGCTTCTGCTAAAGCCGTGCCGCTGACCATTACCTCGTGTGTGGATTTGGTTCACAGAAGCTGAAAGAAGCCCATAGTATATACATATATTCGCATACATACCTATATATATATATATATATATATAT
>NC_069000.1:4809197-4814272 GCF_001194135.2 Octopus bimaculoides
TATATATATATACAGATATACATATGTATCTATCTATCTATCTATCTATCTATCTATCTATCTATCTATCTATCTATCTATCTGTCTATATATATATACAAATTAAAAGGGTAAAGGGTTATCAATTTATTAATTAATAAATCAATTAACAATTAATAATTTTTACCAAGCCCATCGGTATGAAGGCACCATTATTGGTGGAGAACTTATTTAAAAGCTCATATATATTTATAAATATAATTAAGGGAACAGCAAATATTTGCTATAAATATAATTAAGGGATCAGCAAATATTTGCTATAAATATAATTAAGGGATAAGCAAATATATATATATATATATATATATATATATATATCCACGTGAACTACGTTAAGGGTACACGTGTCTGTGGAGTGCTCAGCCACTTGCACGTTAATTTCACGAGCAGGCTGTTCCGTTGATCGGATCAACTGGAACCTTCGACGTCGTAAGCGACGGAGTGCCACCAACAACAACAACAACAACAAATCTACCTTGTGGAATTGGCTAAAATTCACCATGAGAAATGGCACAGGGCAACACTAAGAGAAGTCCCTTTGCTCCAAAATATAGAACAAGTGGGGGAAGAGGCAGTCACCGCTCCTCAATGAAAATCGTATATGGAATTTTTTGAACCCATTGAATGACCGCCTAGCTCTTAGTACTGCACAGAACGGAAAGACAATAAAGCAATGTGATAAGACAGATATCTGGCTGCTATTTCTAACACATTAGATAACCACGTTGAAGGTACTTCACTAACATTTATGTGTGATATGAGACTAGCGTATTGTCAGGTTTATGACTTCCTGTTCAGAACTCTTTACATAAATGTCTTTGATAATATTCTATTAATCAAATTAAATCTCTTGACAGCGTCAACTCAAACAGATTATGAACATAAAGACTTCGTTTCATCTCTCGATAAAAGTGTATTTATTCAGTTCACAACCATTCACCTGGTCTAGTAGTAGTTTTCGGAATACTTAGTTCTGTGGTTGAGTGGTTAGACAGTATGACTCTGTAAACACGTGTTTCTGTATGACATTCAAACCGTGTAACACATTGAGGAAGTGTCTTTAGATTCAGTGAGTGAACGAACGATAGAAATTAAAATTTGGTAACCGGAAGCTACGAACACTCGGTGTATATATATGCATCATACACACACACAATGTGCGATGGGTAAATTGTCACCATTTTGTGTGTGTATATATATATATATATATATATATATATATATATATATATATATATATATATATACGACGGGCGTGTTTCAGTTTCCGTCTACCAAATCCATTCACAAGGCTTTGGTCGGACCGAGCCTAGAGTAGAAGACACCCAAATTGGCACGCAGTGGGACAGAACACGGAACCATGTGGTTGGGAAGCAAGCATCTTACCACACAGCCACGCCTGCCCCTACGTTTACAAATATTTCTGAAGTCATGCATAGAAATCGAACCTTTGTTGGATTTCTCTAACATGTAACATAACTAAAGGACGGGTTGTATTTCGTATATTTCAGGAGAGTTAAAACAATTAAAAAGAACGGATATACAAAGTGATAAAATTCCGGTAGGAAGCACATATTAATCGCAAAGGATCCAAAAATTTTAGAAATTGTGAAAAATTATCAAGGGAGAAATAGAGACATCAACACATGTATTAGAGATGTGATAGAAAATTGGGAATAACTAATTAATTTCTGAAACCAGTTTCTCACACTCCGAAATTTTAATATCGCTATGATTTTCTTGTATTTTATTTCTCTTGCCTTAAATTTAGGCTTTTATTTGGGATATATTTAAGTTCTTGATAAATTGTTAAATGAATAAATATGAATATTAATTATTGTTTCTTCCTATTTATTAATATGGAAGAATTTGTTCTATAACCATCAACACGATGAGTTAAAATCCTCTCAGTTTTACTATTCTTGGTAAAGATTTCATCAAAGAATACACAACTGTGTACAGTGGTCCAAACAAAAATGGCAACTAAAAGAAGACGATAAAAGATGAGCTAAATGCAGATGCTGTTATCGGCTGCTTCACCTCACAAGCAGTACGTCAATGGTCGTGTAAAATAATGAAAGTTGCTATACCTGCTATTTTACGCTCCTGCCATTGTTATAATGTGTCGTGTCCGGCAAATCAACCGTAAGAAATTTCGCCTCATAGCAAAATTTGCCGTAAGGCAAATTCACCGTATGACAATTATAAAGCGCATTATATCAGCAATTTTTTTAAAACAAAGAAAAGAACGATAAAAGTTTTTTTTTATAAAAGCATTAAATATGCAAATGATTATTCAATGTTAAACATGATGAGGTCAGTTAAAAGGAAATATCTTACGGCGAATTTCCTGCGGCAAAAATGTTTATAGCAAAATTCCCAATAACCATAATGTCTAAAACAAAATTAAAAATAGATACGAGACTGCAGAAAACAGAAATGAAATTTTATCAAAATAGGGATTCTTTTTTGTATAAATACTTTCAATAGTTCTTTTAGTTGTTGACACTTCGTCCCTTATTTTCAATATTCCGCATATCTTAAAATCGAGAGAGGAAATGTTGGATAAGAGAACACTATTTTAGGTACTTTGTTAAAGCACTAATATATAACACAACCGCGAGGAAGATTTGAAATGGAGATGGATTGATTGGACGCCATTATATAGATACACTCGCGCATAAACTTGCATAGAAACAAGGATATTGACAGGATTCGTCTTGGAGGCGAATAAGGCAAAGGCTGGAGATCAGTGTAGACAGCTCTTGAATGCCGTATAATATAATCTAGTAACTGAAGGCGACGGACTCATAAAATCGTTAGCATACCAGGTAAAATTCTAAGCGGAGTTTCGTATTCATATTTTGAGTTCAGATTCCGCCGGGAACTGACTTTGCCATCCATCCTTTCAGAGTTGAATAAAATAAGTGCCAGTTAAACATTGAACTCGATGTAATCAGCTATCTATCTATCTATCTATCTATCTATCTATCTATCTATCTATCTATCTATTTATCTATCTATCTGTCTGCCTGTCGCTCTGTCTTTCTTTCTCTCTCTCCCTCTCTATCTTTCAACTTACCTGCCTAAATAAATATGTGCGTGTATGTGTGAGCGTGTTTATTTGGTTGCAAGTATTCCAGATCAGCTCTAACAGGTGGTTCAACAACAGCAACAAAGGCAACAACAAAGACAAGAGTACCGGCAACAATAACAACGAGAACAACAACAGCAGCAGCAGCAGCAGCAGTAGCAGGATGAACGTCTGCAAAAGTAATAAGAAAAACAGCAGCAACAACAAAGGCATCGATTCAGTTAGGGTAATATTATCTTCATATCGGCTTCTGTCAGATTTTACGTCGAAATCGCCATGACACCCCAAACTACCATTCACAACAATAAATACATAAAAAAGTAAGAAAAAAAAAAAACAGCATAAAACAACGTTTCCATCGGAATATTATGTAGTCCTAGTGACTTTATGTTTGAAACTATGAGGAGATAGCCATGGATGGAATATTAAACATAAATAGGACTCCACAATCCCAAGCAGCACTGAGATTAAAAAAGAGAAACTCAACGAAACTAACTATACAGGCAATAAGACCACCATATTAATAGTTTCTGCTACTCCATTTTGAAGCGATTTTTTTTCCTGCTTTTTCCAAGCAAATAATGATAACAAGCCGAATATCTCATAAAATAATATTTCATGGTTGTTATGAGAGAAATATATTATGCCATGGAGAAATAATATTCTTTCATAGGTCTGCGGTGTGGAAATAAATTGAATAGAGGCGTTATTATAAGCGGAATTGTGTTACGTAATTCGCTTGGAATAGTTACTTTAGCATCAATAATGTCCCTTAATGTATTGTTGTTTTGCTATTAATCACGTGACGAATTTACCATTGCACAATGTGTGTGGCGGTATACATATATATTATATACATCTACTTAGTATACGTAGGTGTGAATATATATTTATATACAATTCTGTATAAAAAAGAATACAAGTATCCTATTTTCAGTAATCTTTCGTTACTCCATATATGTTGTCAAAATGCGAACCAATCCATCTATTCACCAGTTATCTATCTATCTATCTATCTATCTATCTATCTATCTATCTATCTATCTATCTATCTATCTATCTGTCTGTCTGTCTATCTATCTATCTATCTATTTGTCTGTCTGTCTGCCTTAATCTCTGACTCTGTCTGTCTACATATATATATATATATGTATATATACTTTATTCAAAAGCAGCAGAAATATAACAAAAGCTGCTTTTAAATAAAGCATATTGCTCTACCTCTGGTATTTGAGTACTCTTTTTTCTACCTTGTTTCACATTTATGTGCTTACTCCAATATATGTATATATGTTCATACAGACCTGTATATATGAGTATGCATACAAGCGTATATACACACGCACACACATACATATGCATATGCCTACACATACAGACACACCGATGTCTCACTGTATACCTGCGCGTGTACTAATTCTCTAGATATATGTTTATGAACAAGTGAAAATTTTCTCAATATATTGGAGAAGTATAAATATTGTTGATCCGGTAAAATATAGACAAATAAACACACGCCGACACACGTGCGCGCGTGTGTATCTTATATGTACACAATCATTTATTACAAACATGCGCATATAGACACAACGATATAGTTGCATAGTTGAATAGGCAAGACTACAAAATAAATGAATATATGGACAGTCTAGACCACAGATACACCATATATTTAAATACGCATTATATATATATATATATATATATATATTTAAAATTATATTTCAAAACACAGAGGAAAAAAACAAAGAAAAAGGAAAGAACGAACCGACAAACGTGATGACGTAGCACAAGTAAAATATTCATATGGCGTCATCACTGTTTTTGCCTTCGTTTTCGTCACTATCATAATCATCATTACCGCCGTCGTCACCACGTTCGTCTTCCTGTCTTCCCTCCACCTCATCAACAATACGTTTGCCATCCTCCTCCTCCTCCTCCG
>NC_069000.1:4814634-4817342 GCF_001194135.2 Octopus bimaculoides
CCTCCTCCTCATCATCATCATCATCATCAACAACAACGTATAAAAACATCACTTCATAAACACAAACATAATCTACGCAGATAGACAATTAGCACCAACAACTCAGTAATTATGGCGTTCATTTTGTTTTATCAAAATGACCAAAACATACTTTCTTCAAGAACGAGTAGAATTATTGTAAATTTGAGATAATTTTTTCCTTGGATTTTTGGTTTTCTTCCGCTTTTCTTTTTTTAGCGGTGGCCGAATCGTAGCGATGTTCTTTGAGATTCTACAGATCTTGACCTTTTAAAAATCATTCAAGACAAAGTAGCATTCAGGAAATGTTAAAAGCAACAAACCATTCTTGCATCAGATCTATTCAAAGAAACAAAAAAAAATCGTCGAATTTGCAGAAGACATTACAGGAAACATTCGGCGAAAGTAGGATTAAATATTTGAGAACGAAAGAAAAAAAAAACTGCGCGATAACATTGCCATTGGCATTAATCAACAATAATATTCGCGACAAATCAATAATTAATTTTAATTTATGTTTGCTAAGCTATTCCTTGTCTTCGTGGTTAAGATATTAGCTTAAAAACTGCAGGAATTCGAAGACAGGATGGAAACATTTTCGCTTTGGTCATTTTTGCATTTTACATTTTTATCCCAAGTCTTTCGGGACAAGCAGCTTTTAGGCAAACGACAGATGAGTACACACTCAAGATATAGATATAGAGAGAGGGAGATATGGTAAGAGAGAAGGAGTTTACCCTTACGCTATTTATCTTATCCATGGGCACAGTCTACCAAGCAAGACAGCATCTCGGAATTTTGTTTTTGTTTTGTTTTATCCAACACATATCATGCCTGAATATGCACAAATATCACTCGAATTATTAAAATTACGAAGAGACAGAGAGAGAAGAAGTAAGATTGGTTTCAAATTTTAGCACAAGGCCACCCTCAAATGATGAAAGGCAAAGTCGACCTCGGTGGAGTTTGAACTCAGAAGATAAAAATAGACGGAATGATGATAAGCATTTTGCTCGTTGCAATTCTGCCAGCTCGGCGCCTTAAGAGAAAATGGAATAATTAAAAGGATACAAATGGATGCGGGGTTGATAAGCTATATCGTAGTCTTTACTATAGAGTTGTTTCCATTGTAGGGGGAGTCAATCATATCGACCCCAGTGCTCGAATGATACATATTTTATCGACCCTGAAAAGATGAAAGGCAATGATGACGTCAGTTGAATTTGAACGTAAAAACGTATGAAATATCGTTAACCGTTTTGTCCAGCGTGGTAACAATTTGGTCCTCTCGTCGCCTTGTTTTGTAAGTTAAGTAAAGAAATCGAATACAATCATTTGTAAGAAACAGTACGGAAGACACGCAGAAAAAAAAATATGGAATCCTAAATCTACGCTTCTTGAAATCGAACTGTGACATCTAGCTGATGAAAATATAAATAACATTTTTATACGAAGCTCTTTTGAATCTGCCAACACACTCTCCTCATACGATCCATTAAACTATGTAAATATACCGATTGACATTTGATAAACTAATCTTTGATATCGATTCTCTCTGGGATATAAAGAGTAGAACAGATACCAATTCTATGCAGTGATAAGATTCAAAGAACATTTGTTCTTCTGGCTTTGAAATTTAGAAATACAATAAATCCGATTATAACTAATGTATGCAGTGTTTCAATAATTTATTTCATAATCTCTTCTCAATTGTTGAATAATAGTATTTCTCGTGGGAGTGGAATTTGATATTGCTAAATCTTTCCAGGTTGTGCGCCACAGACAGAGATATTGATTTTTTTTTTTTTACATATTTAAAAATGTTAAAAACTAACCACAGAACGCCATAGATTTAAAAGAGAAAGCATGAATCAGTGCCATCGTTTGTCTTTTAATTCTTTCAAACATGAGATTACCGCCAAGCTGGAACACCGCCTTCAAGAATTTTTAGTCGATCGAATAGATCCCGGTACTTATTTAATAATTTTTTAAAGTCTGGCTCTTATTCCATCAGTATCTTTTGTCGAGCTGTTAAATTACTGAGATGTAAGCACACCGATACCGGTTATCAAGTAGTGGTGGAGGAGAAATGCACAGATACACACACATACACACATACACAGACACAGACACAAACATACAGACACACAAATACGCAAACACACCTCAGACTGAAGAAACCAGCAAGGACACCCACGGTGATGATCCAGACTGACCACGGCCGCATCGCTGAAACGAGTAAAAGAGTAAACGATTAAAAGAGTATATTGATAAACCCAGAAAAAATTCACATCCTTATACAAAAATATATGTAATGAATGAAGCCCCATAATGTTTGGCGGTGCAGAACCCGTTCTTTCGAATAGTCCAAATCTAGTGTAAATCTATCTGAAAATATACAAACTGAAACCATATTCTACTAACCTAAGTTTTACGACGTATTCTATTATCAAATAAAATATTCAAATAAGATTTACATACAATAAGTTATGCACCACCATTTTAATGCTTCGAAAATTTTACTTCGTTATACATGTTGAAATTATTTGTGTAATGTCTTTGTTCATATTATATGTTATAAAATTTACAATATGCATAAATACACAGACACACGCACATATATATCTATTCATATATACATACATACATACATACATATATATATATATATATTTATATATATATATATA
>NC_069000.1:4817670-4820123 GCF_001194135.2 Octopus bimaculoides
TATATATATATATGTATGTATGTATGTACGTATCTATCTATCTATCTATCTATCTATCTATCTATCCAGCTATCTATCTGTATACGCAATTTAGTATTAATTGCTCATAAATATATTTACGAAGTATACACGAGAACACTACTTTCAAATGAAGCATTTCACACTAATTTGCATATTACGGCTATTTAAGCAGCGAATTTCATTTCCAGTTCTGTGTGTAAATTAGAAGACATATGAATAAAAGTGACATGCACGTGAAATAAAAATATGATAATAAAAATTAGACGTGACTAGAAATGGTATGTTCCTGGTAAATATTCGTTTCGGATAGGAATAAAAAATACATCAGTAAAAGGTATGTGAGGATTATGAAGAGATAAATTATCTGGTATTTCAGTTTGATGTTTGGTGATGATCACGTCAGCTTTGATTGTACATACATACATACATACATACATACATACGTACGTAAGTACATACATACATACATATATGCAGACATACATACATGCATACTTACATATATGCAAACATACATACATACATATACATGCATACAAACATACATACATACATGCATATACATACATATATGCATACATACATGCATACACACATAAATACATACATATATGCATATACACATACATTTATACATACTTGCATATATACAAATATACATACATGCATACACGCATACATACATGCATGCATACACACATACATATATACATATATGAATACATACGTACATGCATATACATACATATATGCATATACATACATACATATTTACACACACGTAGGTATATAATTACAAACAAGAATACCTGAGTGAGCGAATCTTTTTATTACATCAATTTACAATTATTGTATCTGATGTGATGCAATAAATTCATTTGGTCACTCTTTTTTTCTTACTTGTAATTTTAAGAACTTGAGCGATATTTGTGGATATTGAAGCACGATATTTGTTGAATAAAACAAAAAGAAAAAATCCCTTTTGCTGTGGCACTTGGAAGACTGTGTCCATGAATAAGATTAATAGAGTAAGGCTAAACCCCAAGGTTAATACACAAATGTACATTTTCTTTTCCATTGGACAGTGTATATCTTTGCATAAGCATTGGTGTGTGCTTAGATACACAATGAAAAGTTTTCACTTGTACCAAACAAGCTGCTTAAGAAATTACAATTTAATAACGCTTCAGATTTCATTGTAAAATTTTGAAGAAACAAGGAATATGGTGACTTGTAGGGTCACCGTATGTCGTCCTTCAACAACAATATACGACCAAGTATATTAAACATCTTTTTTTAAACGACTATTGAATAGGTTGCAAAGCGCAACGCACATTTTAGTAAAAATAAATAAAAGAGTGGAAATCAGACCAGTGAGTGTGTTAAATTAATAAGGCACTAAAAGAGAATGACTCCCCACTGACACAATAATATATGCTTCAACGCATGAATGGACATACCGAAGCACGCAAACCAAATACAAGAAAGAAATCTGTAGAAATAACCTTAACAAAATAATGTAAAGAGCACTGCTGACGCAGTAGAACCTCGTGTTGCCTTGTAAAAACATTTTATATAGTTTATAGGTTATTATGGTTGCATAACGAAATACCACGAACATACAAATTATATGTATATATATATATGTATATATGTGTGTGTTTGTGTGTGTGTGTATGCGTATGCATGTGTATATATATATGTATGTATATATGTATGTATGTATGTATATATATATATATATATATATATATATATATATATATATATACGTGTATGTATATATGTATATACATATATATATACATATATATATATATACATATATATGTATGTACAAATAACTACAGCTTATTGGAAATATATTGGACATTAATTCAGTTTCTTTTTAAATAGCGGATTATTATTCATCTATTTATGTACACAAGACTTATTACTATTATCAATATTCTTGTTGTTGTCGCTGTTGTAGTTACTATTATTATTATTATTACTATTATTATTATTATTATTATTATTATTATTATTATTATTATTATTATTATTATTATTATTATTATTATTATTATTATTATTATTATTATTATTATTATCATCATTATTATTATTATTGTTATCATTGTTGTTGTTCTTGCATTTGTATTTTGTGGGTTATATTTGTTTAGTGGGTTTGCTTTTAGATTTTCTTTTGTATTTTATGAATTTTGATTTTTCTTTAAATGTAGAAATAATTGGTTAGGATTTATTTAGAGATAATTTCTTTACGATTGACACAACTATAATTGCTCTGGTCAAAAATAGGAAGAGGCAATATGAGGTTACACACACACACACACACACCTGCATATATATATATATATGTATATATATAGATAAACATTTATATATATATATATATATATATATATATAAATATATATACATACCTACGT
>NC_069000.1:4821440-4822377 GCF_001194135.2 Octopus bimaculoides
TATATATATATATATATATATATATACATACATATATATATATATATATATATAAATCCCTAAATATAAATAAATATATGAATATATAAATATATAAATATAAATAACTATATGTATATATGCATATATATATATGTATATAAATATATATTTATTTATAAATACATAAATTCATATAGTTTATACGCCTTTTTCTTTGTCATGTTAAATATTTTTTTTTTCTGGTATCTCAAATAAAATTTATTTGCAATCTCATTCCAATTCATCAGTTCTTTAGAAAATGTTTCTATTTCTGTGAATGGTTAAATCTATGGTTTATAGAAAGAAACCAAAGATGTAGGAATCCTAACAAAATTCTTCACACTAGCTAAATGTATAAACTTTATCTAATTACAAAAAAACTAAATCCGTTTTCTGTATGTTGGCTTTTCCTCTTTAAATATCCTTATGTATGTGTTTATGTGTGTATGTATTAAATATTGAACACACACACACATATACACACGCACGCACACACACACATATACACACGCACGCACACACACACATAGACACGTATATATATATATATATATATATATATATATAGATATAGATGTAGGCAAAGATAGGTGTATATGTGTAAGTATTTGTATTAAATTATGTAAGTGTGTGTGAGTGTGTGTGTGTGTAAATATATTTTTTGAGTAAGAGGGAGATGGACAAATGGTGAGGGTATGAGTGATAATGATTGACTGTGATAGTGTGAGGGGGCAGAGATAAGAGGAAGAGAGAATGAAAAGATTGGGAAATAATTCTGTGCAAGCTAAGTCATACGCACAACGTACATACATACACACGTACATATTTACATACACATATATACAGATACATATGTATGTATATATATACATATATATATATATAATATATATATATATATATATATATATATATA
>NC_069000.1:4823035-4826445 GCF_001194135.2 Octopus bimaculoides
TATATACATGCATATACGTATTCACATACATATAAATACATACATACATACACACACACACACACACACACACATATATATATATATATATATATATATATATATACATACATACACACACACATAGATATACATATGTATGTATATATGCATACATATACACACACGTGCGTGTGTGCATTAATGTTTATATAGTTGAGATTGTATTTCTGTTGTATAAACAAACATTATTTTGGCAAGAGCAAGAAATGTTAATGAGTTGGTTGAATACACGAAGACCGTCGGGGATTGCAGTATGTATTATAGATGTTGCTGTGAGGAAAGAACTCTGTAGTAATTTGGCTTTTTGTCAGTCTTCTGTATTTGCAAGATAAAGAACGTGACTGGAAGGAAAAAGAGACTACTTCATCGAAAGAAAACCACTTAATCCCTAAATACATTGTTTTTTTTTTTAATATTTTTTCTGTTTCTTAGAATGTCCATCGCTTCCCGAAACAATAACTAACTTCATTGAGATGGTTTGAAATGCTAGATTTGATAGCCAAATGCCTCTCTAACATAATTTCACTGCCTTTTAGACCTTTGCCTGTCTAAGTTACTTCCATAAGTTTGCGTTAAATGTCTATGCTTGATTTCAGGTTAGCCCCTTTTTAATACGTTTTGAGTAATATTAATCGTCCCTCTTTTAAGACTCAAATAACTAAAATGGCTGGAAAAATATTTGGAATGTGTTTCATATATGATACATAGACGCCAGGAGATACCTTCCGTGTCACTTAAGATACATAGAACAGAAAAAAGGTTAAAGAGGTGAGTCTACGAGGGATAACGAGCCCGTCTAACATACAGTATGTCTATAAGGGAGTGAATGTATACATGTGTGCGTGCGTGTGTGTGTGTGTGTGTCTCTCTCTCTCTCTCTCTCTCTCTAAATATATATATATATATATATATGTGTGTGTATGTGTGTGATGGGCTTCTTTTTGTTTCCATCTACTAAATTCCCTCACAAGCCTTTGGTCGACTCGACGCTATATTAAAAGATGTTGGTTAAAGTTGCCACTCACTGGGAGTGAACCAAGAACCATATGGTTGGAAAGCGAACTTCTTACGACACAGCCACGCCTACGCTTTTACTTTAGAAAAAAATTCTTCCGCATAAACCAGACACAATGAAGTAGTGGTCACGGTTGGAATATCTTGGAACATATGTCTGCTGCAATACGTTTGACCTGGGGTCAAACAACAACAGCAAAAATCAAAACAAAAGAATATATATATATATGTATATATATATATATATATATACATATACATATACATATATATTGAAAGAACTATGAAATGTCGGCTTTTTTGATCTGAGAAGTCAAAGATGACTTAGAAAGCTTACTGGATTAATGAAGGAGAGGAAAAATATCAATTAGAATGTTTCTCTTAATTTAACCTAATTATTCTAAAGTATAGTAATTTTATAATATTATCTATCTCTAACTCTCTAAATATCTATATGTATTGGTTTTCTTTACAATTTTTTCTTTTATTCTTACCGTTTATTCTATTTGTAACTTCCGCTAACAAAATTTTGTAAGTATCATTAATGACTTGAAAAAGATAAAAGTATATTTTAATTTAATTATATATGAATATTTAATTAATAATAAAAAAAAATTAATTATACTTAATGTATTTTAATTATATATCGTCAATAATTATGTGATTTAATATACTTAATTCGTATAATTGAATTACAGGCTTTATGAGTCTTGATGTTAGTTTTGAAGTTCGAGTTAAAATATTATATTCTATAAGTATTTAAAAGTATTTTAGAAATATATTTTAGATATATATTTACCATAGAGATTTTTAATGTGAAAAAAATCCTAATTTTGTTTTGGGCATTCTTTTATACTTTTATTATTCTTTGACTACATTCAATCAATTGAACAGTAATTAATTCTGGAAAAACAGCTCCAAGTAATTTTGTTTACTTCAATCACATCGATGCGACTACGTATTTTAAGTTATGTCTACAGATTTTTCACAGCATTTAGAGCCGGCACTGAAAGTTACGAGGCTTTTTGTACGAATACGTCTTTGTAAACAATGCGATACAAGATAGAAGAATATGTAATGCGTGTATATGTATATTTAATGTGTTTGTTCTCTTTGAGTATTACATCCAAACCATTAACCATCTACGAACGCATTGCTTAGATAGCCTCTGAGTTTAGTGATGTAAAACTATTGGATGGACCAGTTTACATATTATTTTCTACTCTAGACACAAGGACCAACATTTTGGGGAAGAGGGCCAGTCGATTAGATCGAGCCAGTACGCAACTGGTACTTATTTTATCGACATCAAAAGGATGTATGGCAAAGTCGAACTCGGCGGAATTTGAACTTAGAACGTAAAGACAGACGAAATATCGCTAAGCATTTCGCCCGGCGTGCTAACGTTTCTGCCAGCTCGCCGCCTTAAATATTCTTTTGTACTCTAGGCACAAAATTCGAAATTTTGAGGGAGGGGGGGGCCTTACCATTTTATATATTAAAGCACATTCTTGGCAATTGTTACGTATAGAGGAAACAGCATTGATTTATAAACCTTTGATATACTTTGCAGTATATTATGACTACAAAACGAAATACGGCGTCTCTAGCAACAATAAATATGTGCGAACCAATTGCAAGGAAACTGTTTAATGAGTAAATTGGGCCATCCAGTAGTGTTCAACTACTAATCTTAATGGTTATTAATGTTTTCATGTATGAGTAATATCTAAAACGCATCACATAGGGAAGGAGTTTGATTGGTGAAGAAGGACACAATACGAATCATTTTTTACATGGTATTTTCGCTTTTGTTATCATTTTCTTTTTTTTTAGTCGCTCTTTGTTTTCGTTTTTGATTTTACTATTATTGTTCTCGTTGTTGCTTGGATGCAGACATCCGAGACAAGGTATTCTATCCGTGACCATCTCATTTAATCACGAAAACAGCAGTGGACTTCATAACCATATAAATTTCATTTCATAGCTGTATTTCATAAGATGGCAGGGTATGACATGAGGAAAATTTAGCTACTATATCTATCAGATCAAACTTGCCTTCGGGTAAATTCGATTGTCTTAAGTAGGAAATAAACCACACTAGATTCATTGATTAATTATACTTGAAGTAAAATATGCGTTAGTCATGGATGGAGGGTCTTTTAATAAGTTTCGTTACACATATATAAATATATATAACCATTTATCATTATATCGACCTGGCTATCGGATTCGTTATACACCGCTGGTCACAATGCTCTTCCTCAAATACTCATAGCTTGTGAATGATGCTTACGCTCTCCGTGGGTAGGCCTACATACATGTATATATATATATATATATATATATATATA
>NC_069000.1:4829277-4836177 GCF_001194135.2 Octopus bimaculoides
ATATATATGTATACATATATGCATGTGTGTATAATTGGTGTAAATCAATTGTTATTCATCAATTTTATTTCCATTTTTACTTTTCCTTATATATATATATATATATATATATATATATAAAAACTTTATTTTAATCATCTTCACTCATTATGTCTGTGTGTGCGAATGTTTGTTCCTAACAGCTCGTTAACATAATTATTATTAACAGTAGCTATTATTATTATTATTATTATTATTATTATTATTATTATTATTATTATTATTATTATTATTATTATCGTTATTATCATTATTATTAAAAGTAGTAGTAGTAGTAGTAGTAGTAGTAGCAGCAGCAATATTTTTCTTATTGATAATTTTAAGAACAAAAACAATAAAAACAAGAGGAGAAGGAGAAGGGAGAGAAGGAGTCGGAAAAACAATGAGGAAGAGGAGGGAAACAGAAGTAGGAGAGGAAGAAGAGGGGAAGGTGGTGGTGAATTTGAAGGCAGTTCAGTAATAGCACGAAAGACAATGAATAGGAAAGAAGAAGGAAAAAGAAAAAAGAAAATGAAGAAAAATAAGATTCTCGTTCATTGGCCAGTGAAGCGTGATATATTAAGAAGTTATGAAGTGGACAAACGCGAAGAAGAGAAATAAAAACAAAATGTTGAAATAACGGTAAAATTTGCCAGATCGACAACAACAATGAAGAAACATTAACAAATAAATAACAATGAATAACAATGATAGTAATGAACAAAATAATAATATTAACATTCTTTTGAACAGCACGGAGATTGTTGCAAGAGCAACACAGAGATTATAGCAAACGTTAGGGACATCTGAGAACCCATCACTTCACCATCTTTTTTCCTATTGATGGAACTTGATTATATTAGATATATAGTGCGTGTCAACATTAGGACGACATTAAAATATGTGTAAACATTAATATATACTCTGTATTCTACGCATGTGGTGTCAGCTGTCGACAGTATATGTCAAAATGAAGCTTATGAAGACGATTGCCAGCGCAGCAGATTTCCTTTCAAACTAAGATGAAAGGATATTTCGTAGCATTGTGAAGTGAGACGACTCGAAGTGTTATAAATCAATCAACAAACGGTGAAGGCTAATATTGTGGAGAAATTAGTTAGGAATGGCAAAAGTTAAGAAACGCAGCGAGAACATACGTCACGTTCATTACAGCCAATCATTTATATGTATATTGGCGTTTATTGGCAGTAAGTGGGACCATTAGTGGTGAATAGAGAACAATAGCAGTGTTACCGGTATATTACGGAGAAATACTTTTCAAAAGCTTTAGGATGCTATCAGCCTCGAATGCATGTGTTCATATATATGGCTCTGTGTATGTTTATTTGCACGTGTGTATGTGTGAGAATGTGGGTGCGTGTATGTGTGTGTGTGTATAGTTATGTTTATGTATATTTGTGCGATGTGCGTGTGATGTTTGTGTATAACTAGGTTCGTTTTACGAGCCCACGAAACTTAGTTGCCTGAGGCCAAATTATACTATTATGTATGTATGTATGCATTATTATGTATTATGCATGTATGTACACATGGATGAAGGGATATGGGGAGTCCAGTTGATTAGAGCGACCGCAGTACGAGACTGGTTCTTAATTTATCGACCCCGAAAGGATGAATGGCAAATTCCTCAGCGGGATTCGAGCTCATGACGTAAAGACAGACGAAATACCGCTAAGCATTTCGCCCGGCGCGCTAACGCTTCTGCCAGCTCGCTGCCTTAGAATATTAGAAATATTGAATAGTCACAGGCATCTTTGGAAAATTCAGATAGTTCCCTCTTATACTTACACACATGCGTGTGCGCATGTTCATAAACGCTCTCCCTCACAGCACATCTATCTGTCTGTCTGTTTGTCTATTTCTCTATCGATCAATCTATCTATGTGTGTGTATGTGTTTATATGTATGCACACATACACATATATATTTAATAACTATATATACGCACGTACACACAGGTGCATATCCAAACACACGCACACACACATGCACACACACATGCATACAAACACACACATATAGATATAGATATATGCAAACATACATACATACGTACATACATACATACATACATACATACAAGAATACCATGTTGTCGATCTTGAAATTCCAATGATGGAGCCTTGAAACTAGGTTAGAAACCGGTTCTTTCTCTATTGGCAAGAAATCTTTAAATAAACTGAATAATGACATACAAACATACACACAATGATGCATACACTCATACATACATATATACATACAAACAATTATGTCAAGATGAGTTGCAAAAATTGTTCAATCACGAAGTGGAGGCTAATAGTTTCGATGTTAACTAGCCGGTAGAATATTCATCGACACCATAAAGAGGAAGGTGTACGTATGTAGATTTTAGTTAATAACTCCCCAAGCGTCTTGTGACTCAATCGGCAAAGTAGCATCGCTGGTGATGGATAGCCATTAAAAATGTGCGTTCGCTTGCTTATGGATTGGTGTAATTTTGAATGCTAATGTAATTTGTCATGCGGAACAACAAACACAGGTATTAAATCTTTTAGTGTGTGTGTTTATTTATAGAATGTTCTCTAAATTGGAGAAACAATTCCTTCCTGATTCGTCCAGTCTGACTTCGTTGAGATAATTGCATTGATGTATGAGTTTAATCATAAGATTTAACGGCAAACTACGACTTGTAAACGGAGAAGGGTCTGGTGGAAGGAGCCGGTTGTGTAGCAGAAGGAAAGAGGAAGGGAGTCTATTCGATATTTCATTAAAATAGTGGACTCTTCGTCTATCTTTCTCACTTCCCCCCCACCTACCTTCAATGCCTCTTTCTATCTCATCTATCCATCTTTCCTCCTACCCAAAACATCCGTCCGTCCAACCACCTGTGCAAACTGTCTTCTCATTCTCTCAGCTCACATATCAATAACTTGCTAAATTTTCTGCAATGAAAATCATCTTAACTTAGCAGTAGTAGGGGTAGTAGCAGCAGCAGCAGCAGCAGCAGGGAGAAGAAGAGGAAGTCGAAGAGGGGGTTGAAGGGAAGGAAGTACTATTAGGAGCACTCGCAGCTCTGTCATTAGTTTACGTGTACGTGTATGTATATATATATATATATATATATATGTGTGTGTGTGTGTGTGTGTGTGTGTGTGTGTATATATATATATATATATATATATATATATACTGCATAGATGCATGCATCATATGTATCTGTCGTTCAGTGATGATCAGGAAATGAAGTACTCAATACCAACGCTTAATGTAATAGTTTATTTAAACCAACTCAACGCCATCACCTCTGGCGAATTAAAATTATTCAGCGGAGAGAATCGCTTGCTCGTCAGGGAAAAATACTTACCGACATTTCGTCTGTCACTAGGTTCTGAGTTCAAGTTCCCCATAGGCCTTTCGTCCATATGGGGGTGGGTAATGAAATAAGTAGTAGTGAAGTACTGGTATCAATATGTACATATATTTAATATTAATTATGATGGAACTCGACAGTGATTGCAATGAAAATAAAAATAAGCACATTTCTGTCCATAAAATAATAAAAATAAACACATTCATATATATATCGTTTTTTCTAATCAATGGAAGAATCCAGTGAAATTCATAAGTATATTCAGTGGTAAACCGGGTGGCGTTCTGGCATGTAGATGTGGAAATGTGGAGAAAGTTCGATCAGTAGTGGAGATGTGTAAATCCAAGGTGTAGGAGATTAAAGCAGGGTAAAACTGGGGTGATCTCATGGACGCTTAACATACAGTTGAAATTTACAGGAAAAGGAAAAACGAAGACAGGTGTATGAACAACAAGCAAGTGTATTAGTTTGATGCTCGGGAAGGTGAGAAAGTCTTTTATGTTTCGAGGCTACGCTCTTCAACAAAAAAGAATTAAAGAAAAATAAACCGAGAGAGAATAAAAAATAAAAGAACTTGTGGATCTAATCACTAATCCCTGTCCACACACGCGCACTTAGATTTTATTACATACATACACGCACGTTCTCAGATCACCAATATTTTATCATCTCCCCTTCTTTCTACCTCTCCTGTGAAGCTATTTTTTCCATGTATGTGTGTGTAGTATATCCAAACTTCACTAATTTCTCCAAGAATAAGAATGTCAGTACTGAAACCAAGTCGCACTGTATGTACTTTATATATATCCCCCACCACAACCATAAAAAAGAAGGCATTCCTGTCACGCATCTCTGATTTCAGGTCTCAGTGATCACAATAGCCAGTGCTGGCAACCAATGTAGCATGAAACTGGATTTCCTTTTAAGTAATTCACTTAATACATAAAAAATGGCGGAGATTGACGCGCACACAGCTACGTACACGACGCCACACAAACATGTCTAATCATAAATAAAGGCTCTCATTTGTTTATTTCTAAAAGATTCGCCTTCTGTCATATAGTTTATTTCTGACTAAGCAATTATAATAACAGCAACTATGATTGTTACATGTGGTTCTTTTTAGAAGTTCCGCTCATCTTTACCTTTCTACTTTATCATCGTTACTGTATAATGCGAGTCTTTATCTTTCCTGCAGATTTCTGGCTTCTCCTCATCTTCGCTTAAACATTTATTAAGATAACCAAATCAACCAATGAGAATTCATATAAATCTAAATTATAATCAGTGTTAAATTTATAATCAGCGGCAGGGTTCGAAGCTGTTGTCCATAAATTATCTTCTCGTGCATTTGTGGAAGAAATGCTTACAACTTCTGGGCAGCTAACGTCTACGATTTACTCAAGGGTATATATATTTATGTATACATGCATGTTAGTATACCTATGCGAAAACGCGTACCTTAGTGGTTAGCTTATTCGGGTCCTGATCGTAATGTCGTGAGTTCGATTTCTGTCGGCGCGTTGTGTCATTGAGCAAGATACTTATTTCACGTTGCTCCATGCCAATCATCTTGCAGAAATGAGTTTTTACCTGTGATTCAGCGAGCCACTCTTGTCCCGTTCTGTGTGACGCAGAAACTTCCCTGAGAACTAAGCTTAAGGGTTCGCTTGATGCTGGAGTGCCCAGCCAATTGCATGTTAACTACATGAGCAGGCCGTTGTGTCGATCGAATCAGCTGGAACACTCGTCGTCGTAACTGACGGAGAGCAGCTTTCGCAGTTTTATGTCTATATGTGTGTATACATGCATTTACTACAAAACAACTAAAAGACATACAGGGTAGCACAAGTCAGTATTTAACCTACAATTATTCCATCGAATACTAAGAATTTCATAACCAAAATTGTATGGGCATTGCTAAAACACAAATTCTTTGAGATTACGTGAATATTTGTGTTTATGTGTGGGTTGTATGCGTGTGTATATGAGTGTATCAGAGAATGTGTGAGTATAATGTGTGAGCATTTATATGTATAATCATATACATACATATATACGTGCTTACAAGCATATACATGCATATTTATTATACAAACGAATATATATATATATATATATGCACACGTATGTATGTATGCGCGTATCTATCTATCTGTAAATATATATATATATATATATTTATATATATATATGTGTGTGTGTATATATATATATGTGCATGTGTGTATATGTTTATATATATGGGTGTAAATCTTTGTGCATGCAAATAAGTATCTACACGTATACATACACGCAGATATTTGAGTGGGTATATATAAATGTGTACGTATGCATATATGTATGTATATATATATATATATATGTATTTGTAAACTATGTGCATATGCTTCTACACATACACGCCCACACGCACACATACATACACACATACATACATATATACATACATATACTCTCACATCAGAAAACCACAATCGTGTGTGCGTGAGTCACACTATATGACTGCGTTTGATTGCATACATGCAGTCAAGTTGCAATGCAAGGAGATGTATGAAAGATTAAGAGATGTTGGGAAAGTAATTATAATGCAGTTTAATATAATTGACGCAAATTAATACGTCAAATACAATTAAGCAGGATATAGGTGGAAACAGCGCCCATTAGATAAGCTCCGATACTTTGAAATGTTACAGGTATGTTCAGAAATACATGCGGCCATATAGGGAGAGGTTTGTTTATAGGTAGTATTAATACTTCTTGCTATCAAACCACATCTGTGTCCTTGTGTGAATATATATATGTATATGTCTCTCCCTCCCTCCATATATATATATGTATACATGTATATATGCATGTATATATACATATATACATGTATATGCATATATATATATTAGCTCAGAAAGAACATATATATAAGCGGCGCCATGATAAGTTTTTTTCGATTTTAAAATAGACATTTTATAAACGCTTTGAATACAATGCTCTAGTTAGGTTGTACAATCACATGGCAGAAAAGACGCTTTATAAACCAGGTGAACTAAACATTTTATGGGACTTTGATATCTAGATAGAATTAACTGAGCACCCCAGATCAGATATAGTTATAAATGAGAGACACAAAGAGAAATTCTTGATAACAGATTTTCCAATTCCTTCAAACAAAATATTGTAGACAATGAAATTGAAATATTGCGAAATATGCTGATAATAAATGTTACTATGGTGATAAAAATCTAACGATAAACGTCTGCAAAGGTAATTTAGTTTAAACAAAACAGCATAAACAGAGACACAGAGCGAGAGAGAGAGAGACAGAGAGACAGAGAGACAGAGACACACACACACACATACGGACACATGCTCACATACACAGACACACATACATATATAACCTGCTCCTTTCCTTATAATTTTTGTACAATGATTACGACAGTTTTTCAATGTTATCGCATATTTATATCCAAATTCCTCTGCATATATATATATATATATATATATATATA
>NC_069000.1:4836338-4837806 GCF_001194135.2 Octopus bimaculoides
AATAAGTTGACTCTCGGGGAAAAGAGATACTTTGACTTTTCGAGCATAGCCTTTTGTCGAAAAGGCGAAAGAGAAAAGTCCAAACAAAGAAAAGAAATCGCCAACAGCACATGTGTAGTTACATTACTGAAGAATATATATATATATATTCATATAAGGGGCATTATATTTACACACCGGCTTCTTGATAAAATTCTTGTAAATGATTTTTCTCCCTTTTTGAATTTATTAATCAAATATATATATATATATATATAAAACAAATAGTAAATGAGTATATGCATATATACGTACAGGTATGTGCATACCGACACCCACCTGTATGTATAGGTGCATATCTGGGTACAGGACATTGCAAACAAAACGTAGACGAGAAAACACACAAGCCACATAGAGAACATTCTTCTTCATCAGCTACCCCCGTTTTAACACCGGCGTTTCGAAGAGCTGGGCAGGACGCATATATATATATATATATACCTCGCAGCGTAAGCTACATAAAACGCTTCACAGTTACATAACGTGAAAGCGAACCTTCTCATGCAGTTCTGACGAATTAGCGCTTCACTCTATCAAATAAAAGACGTTAAGACAAAGTGGTAACGAAACAACTGTGACTGGTCAATAAACTCTTTGACTTCTTATCAGATTATATATGTATGTGTATGCACATGTGAGTATATATATATATATATATATATATATATATGTTAGTGTGTGTGTGTGTGAGTGTGGTAAATTGAAGATAGATACAGAAAGAGAGAGTGAGTGAGAGATAGGGAGGAGGGAGAGATAGGGAGGAGGGAGAGATAGCGAGGAGGGAGAGATAGCGAGGAGGGAGAGATAGCGAGGAGGGAGAGATAGGGAGGAGGGAGAGATATATGTTCATACACAAACACACACATACACACTTTGATATTTAATATTACAAATGAGAAAACCAAGAACACAAAATAGCAACAATGTGTACTGCTTTCGTGGTGACGGTGTTGTTGTTTATGATGATGATGACGGTGACGACGACGATGAAAATGATGATGAAGATGATGCTGATGAAGACGATGATGACATCGACGACGCGGGTGAGGAGGAGGGTGAAGTTGACGAAAAGGAGGAAAATGGGTTTTCAATCAAAATAACAACGAATGACATTAATGATAATTAAGACGTCATCTAATTACTATACTTCCCCGCTTCTTTATTAATAAAACCACATATATAAATCAAACATTTTTCATCATTTCTTAAATAAATTACGATATTCAAGATTAATATTCCATTTAAAATGAACATCCGTTTCCATTTATGTTTGAAATCTTCTAAAACCTTGACAACCAAACGCCATCATTTCATTAGAGTTTATTCCAGATCAAATCATTAAATGACTAAAGATTAATTAATGGGAAATTATTGGCATAATTGTTTGCTGGTTTCCATTTTGTAGAATAATAATTTTAATATATATATA
>NC_069000.1:4838153-4845133 GCF_001194135.2 Octopus bimaculoides
ATATATATATATATATATATATATATATATATATATATATATATATATATATATACATATAGGTACATATATACATATGAATGTATATGTATATTATACACATATATACACACATACGTATATGCATATATTCATATATAGACATATATCAATATATTTATGCTAATATTGCGTCCAAATTTTCGCAGAAGACTAGCAACATATATATGTGTGTGTGTGTGTGTGTGTGTGCGTGTGTGTGTGCGTGTGCGTGTGTGTGTAATATGTATGCATGTGCACATACATATATACATACACACACACAAATTCAGACGCACACATATTAGTCACAGTGACACGATACATGTCTTTCAGTGCTATTAATAGTTTCATATGCTGAGAAACATCTCGAACATAATTCATCAAGCATAAACCGCATATCGTACATGAGGTTTTTGTGTGATGAATATGCTGGAAATATTTCTCAAATATCACACTAACCTTAACTCGATATGCTAAAAATAACAGCTAAATGTCTGGAGAATTTTTGTGTTTGTGTGTGCGTGCGTGCAACAGTTTCTACAGCTTATCCGAAGGAACAGAGGAAGAAGTACACAAAATATAATTTACATACCTGTAATATACGTCGGCTTTATTTTTTTGCTTCTTAACCATTCTGATAGAAGCAATCACCTTACTGTTAATTCATTGGATTATTCCCAACAAAATATTACAAGTTTACTAGTCACTGGCTAAGTCATGATAATCTTAATTATAAATCGAAATGTCTTTATAATCGTAATTTGTGCCATTTCAACGGTATTTCTATAAAATTTCATCAACGTATATCCATTTTCCTCAAAGTTATGAGGGAAAAATCGGATCTTGTTAATTTTCCGAAAGATCTCTCCCCACCCAACTACGTTCGTTTGCGCAAGCTATTTTTTGTTTTCGTATTCGTTTTCTATACATTCGTTTTCTATACATTCGTTTTCTACACAGTTTTTAACACCTATCAGGCTGTTTTTCTTTTTTGTTTTCCTTAACGGAGTCAATCTTTATATTAACCGTAAAGTGAGTTGTGTTAGTAATACTTGCGACATCACTGGTTCGGTCTGAGTTGAAATAGCATTACATTCATTTACAACTGTTATTCTTCCTCGGAGTTCCTACTTCTCATATGCACATGTATATGTCGATGCAGGGTTATCTCGTGGACTCAAGTACGCCGCACAGTTCATTTCAGGGAAATATTAAACCACAGTCAATGCATAAACATTAAACAGGTAATTGGTGCCATGTTCTGAGAAGCATTACCGTCTTTGAAGCATATTAACGACATTAAAAACGCGATTGGTTATCGGTCCTTATCTGCATTGCAATCTCTGATGCATATAAACATGATTAAAAGGGAGATACGTATATGCCCTCATGTATATTACAATGTTTGATGTATATAAAAGACATTTACCGATAAGACAAATCACCCAAGATATTTTCTGGCATGCATTGGTGCGCTTCTATATAAATAATCTTCATTTTATGCTGTCAATATTAAATGATAAATATCACTGTCTATTCTCCGTGGATTTTGTTGATTATTGATGCTCGGTGAGAGGCACAATGATACAACATGTGTCGTTCATATAGCCATCTACATCACAAGCCTCCCAAATTCAGGCTTTTTAAAATGGTGATCAGAGGAATTTCGATGAAATTTCCATAACACATGGAAATTTAATATAAGAATATACTGCCAACTATTCCATATATACATATACATACGTACATACGTACAGGCGTACACACATACAAAAACACACGCACACACATACATTACATACGTACGCACAGAAAGAGAGACACACTCATACATATATATGTATATATATATATATATATATATATATATATATATATATATATATACATATACACACACACATATATATGTGATATATGATGTATATATATATATATATTCATGTATGCATAATGTATACGTGTATGTGTATACATCTTAAATATATGTGCGTGCATACATACATAAATATATACTTTAATACACACATGCGCATATACATACATATATGCAAACACACACACACACACGCACACATAGATAGATATATATATATACACAAAGAAGCTAAAGAGAGATTATTTTCTAAAAGGAATTGAATGAAGCCTTGAATTAAGTTAGATTATATTAACCAGAACAAATAATGTATTAGGTAATGGAATCTCCTAGGTTTTGCAAAACTTATTTCAATGATATACGACGCACAGTTTCAAATTACAGATCTGTTCATAAAACGCAGACAATTTAAAACAGACATAAATCACGATTAAGATGGATTTAAGACAGATAGTTTACAACGCACAAATAACAAAAACCTTGAAGAAGACTACATGAATATATACCTATATGTTTTGTAATTAAAAGTCTAATACGTTTAAGTCCTTAAATGGATAAACTTTTCTGCTAACAGCCATAAGCAATAAGATAGCGGTTTAAGTCTTTCCTACATTAATTAGATATTCTCTTTAGCTTTTTAGCGGTATCGTCTCTTTTTCTCAGTTGTTCTTCGCCTCAGCCACACATCTTGTATCATTATTTCTTCTCGCTCACGTTCATTCTAATTGAAATTCAATACCTAGATATATTGCTATCTGCCCTATAGCTAATAACACACACACACACGCACTTACGCGCACACACACAAAACCACAAACTCATAAACATTTACACGCATGCACAGGTATATGTATGTATGTATGTATCTATCTATCTGCCGGTCTGTCTGTCTGTCTATCTATCTATCTATCTATCTATCTATCTATCTATCTATCTATCTATCTATCTATCTATCTATCTATCTATCAACTGGCTGTTGTCACGTCCAACTTCGTCGTCTTTAAAATTTATCTATTTCTTAATGTGTATTTGCAAATAATTTTTGAAAGTGAAAATTTTGAATGTGGAAAAGGAACTTCGGATTGAACCCTAAGCCATTTGCTTGACTAGCGAGTTTTTATCAAATATTCACTCCTGTTTAAACTCATTTAGTCATATTTCAATTATATAAGAGAAGTTAACAACGAGGTTGTCTTGATTTTAGATTGCAGCGCTTCCCGGTAATTATTAATTGGTCTTAATTACACCTGGCTAAGATGAATTGAGATTCCATTAATGATACATATATAAGATGATAAACGCTGATTTGTGACAAGCAGGTGCACATGCACACAGCCGTGCGTACGCAGAAATACATGCAGACGTATGTATATCAAACACTCATAAAAGTACACACACACACACACACACACATATATATATATATATATATATATATATATATATATATATATATATTTATATATCACAGAAGTGTTCTTGATACAGTCATCTTGCTTGCAATCAAATTTAAATAATTTAAGAATTTAAAAACATTAAAAGATGTTTGATAAAAATATTAAAAGAGTTTGGCACGCTTTGGATGAAGAACATGAAATCTTTCAGCGCAGTCAAGCATCATATTAATTGGTCCGGAAGTAAAACCGTATTTGGTACTGATTATCTCTCTTTCCGCTTTAGATTCGGATTGAATATTTTTGCGAACTGTTTTCTGTTCGCGTTGCGTATTTAATCATCTTTTTACTTAATTTTGAATAGGAGGAATGTTTGAAATTTTCCTTCAGCTAAAATTAAAAAGCTGTTAGTTTACAAGGAGTATTCACGTGAGATTGATCCTTGGTTTGTTATCGCTGTACTCGAAAATATCTTTCAGAAACAGGAAGACAACATACAAAGGACCACAAAACAAAAATAAGTTTTACAGGAAGTAGCAAGTTTTTAGACAAGCGGGAAGAAAATATTAATCGTTCGAGTATTTAAGAATATCTTGTACAAACACAACTAAACGTAATGTAGTTATCACAACGAGATTTTGTTATAAAAAGCAAACTGCATAAAAGATTCAAAATGTAGTCTTAACTTTACACCAAATTCAGAATTCCGATAACACTGATTTGGTCAATGGCACTCAGGATGTTCTTGAAAACTTCGACTCTTGATATTTTTCCAAAATGTTGATTATGATGGTCTGTCAAAAGTGGGAAAACCAAACTGGATTTAAAACACCTGGAATAATTTAAAACATATCCAAAAAGATCAGAGAGCTCAACCAATCTGGCAAACAATAAAAAAAAAGCAAACACCATAAAGATATATTCACAACACACACACACACACACACACACACACACACACACACACACACACACACACACACACACACACACACAGCTACATACTTCGACACACACCGACACATATACACGCAAGCATTATAATCACTCTCAAATTTTCTTACAACCTCCTTCTTCCAATCTTTGGTGAATGAATGACAACAATATTGGTTCAAATTTTAGCAGAAGGCCAGTAATTTCGGAGGAAGGATTAAGTCGATTACACCGATTCCAGTGCTTAACTGTTACTTATTTTATCAAACACAAAGTGGACCACGGTGGAACTTGAACTCAGAACGTAGCGGCAGACGAAATACCGCTAAGCATTTCACCCGGCGTGCTAACGATTCTGTCAGCTCCACACCTTAATATTCATAAATATCATACAGATCTTTATATAATACACCACTCGCCTATCAGCGTTAATATTTGTAGACGTTTCGATCCCAGTTTGTAAAGAACTATTATCGTTTTTTGCATGAAATAAGTCAATTATTGCAGACAGTTCCACCAATATTTATTGAGGAATATCCAAATACCCACTAATTATTGCTCTGTGTGTCCTATCTCATGGATTTTCCGCACCCTGAATGATAAGCTTATAAAATAATAATAATAATAATATTAATAGATTGATAAATATTTAAACTTCTACACACCAATATTTTGTAACCACATCAGTGAAGAGATGAAAGCATCAAGTAGTCCACGAGAGAATAGATTAAAATGTGATGTTCTGAGTATATCGATAAAAGAAGGGGGAACCGTATTTTTTATGGCACACCCAATCGTATCTCGATGCATAGATGAGTAATCGTACTTCGATGTGTTTGAAGAAATTTTCGCTTGTGTATAATCAAGCAGTTTCTCTTTAAACGTTTGAGTAATCTGTGAAGCGATACGCCGAGATATGATGCAAAAGGCATTAACTTCTATATATTTACATAGAAATACACGCATACCCAGACACACACACACATACACACACACACACACACACACGCACACACACACACACACGCACACATAAATATGCACACACACATGGACACATGCATTTATATGCATATATATGTAAATTCACATCTATATATACATATAAATATTATTACTCTAATTATTACTCTTTCTCTCTCACTT
Source organism: Octopus bimaculoides (assembly GCF_001194135.2). Lineage (NCBI taxonomy): Eukaryota > Metazoa > Mollusca > Cephalopoda > Octopoda > Octopodidae > Octopus > Octopus bimaculoides. The sequence continues at coordinate 4,843,524 of NC_069000.1, forward strand.
TCTCTCTCTCTGTTTCGGCTTACACATGCATGTATATATAGAGTATATATATGTATATATACATATATACATACACACACATACATATATGTGTGTGTGTATGTATATGTATACGCACATTTGTGTTTGTATATGTAAATGCATTACGGCATTAACGTCTATGTAAGTGTGTGTGTTTGTGTGTGTTTCTACGTGTTTATATAACACATATAAAAGGTTTCCACCACGTACAATACCTGTTAATATTCTATATTTATTACATATTTTCTATGAAATATCCTCGCTACTCATCTCAGTCTACACTACGTCAACTTATATAGTTGCTAATATCAATCAATGTTATATTTTAATTGATAATTTACTTTCACTTTTAACTTAATTCATTTTCATCGACAGACACGGAATGTTTTGCTCCCGAACTGTCTAATGGATTTTATAGTCGCACTCACTGATAGTTTAATGTATTTTCACTTTACACTCTACACTTAATCGGCGCTTTCTTCTCTGTTTAAGACTTTATAACGTATTGAGAAGCAGAGATCGTATTGTTGGCTGATATATAGCAACTCATAAAACAACAATTTTCATAACCAATTCGAAGTGTATGTGTATAGCATGATTATAGATATTTCTATTGTACATTCTGTATGTCGTGTGCGCAACAGACACTTTATATGGTGTTTTAACGGTAGAACACCTGAAGAGGTGCCAACCGAGCTATGAAAGAGTCTTGTATTGAGAATAGCAATCGTAACCTCGTATAGCCGTTATTCGATTGTTATCAGTTGTGCACTTTAATTTCAGGTGATAACCAGAGACGTCTTCATAAAATGTTAATTGCTTTGAAGAACTGTATCATTCGACGTTTTACGTAATAGAGAGCAAAGAGTCTTTCGGTGGTCACTCGACCTGCTAGAAATAGAAATCATATCTCATTCGAATCACATCCTACGGCCTTCTAAACGGCACAATCATGTAAGATAAAGCAGTCCCATATACATACATACATACATACATACATACATACATACATACATACATACATACATTGACTATATTATATATATAAATGTGTGTGTGTGTGTGTGTTTAGCTGTGTCTGCCTTTGTGTCTCTGTTTGTCAAGCCACCGCCGATCGCAGTTGGTTCGTTAACGTCTTCAGCTCAAAAGAGTCCTGCAAGAGTAACCTAGGGAACAGGTCCCAGTCATATCACCACCCCACAAAAAACAAACGAAAGACATAAGCACTGGTGTCGATTCTTTGGACTATATTCTTTCAAAGCTATACACAAGCACGGCAGAAGTCCGATGAGTGGAACAAGTAAGACGCAAAAAGAAGAAAGATAGTATGGTGTGATTTGCAGAAGACTTTGGCTGATATCGTTTTCCTGGTAATTTATTTCAGAAACTTCCCTATAAAACGCAAGATTTTGTTGAGTGAATGCATGTGTCTAAAGTGAGAGGAATTGTTTGTTTCTTTTTGTTTCTGTTTTCTTCAGAGATTTGGTTGAGAGAACTTGTTGAGACAGAATTACCATTCTGTTTGCGTATTATTTTATACACATATGCAGGCACGTATATATATATATATATATATATATATATATATA
>NC_069000.1:4845143-4847384 GCF_001194135.2 Octopus bimaculoides
ATATATATATATATATATATATATATATATAGTTATATTTATATATAATTACGCATATATATATACTTATGTATATATGTGTAAGTATATATATGTGTTTATGTGTTTGTGTGTGTTTCTATGTGTATGTATGTGTGCGTGTTTGTGAGTATATGCGTATGTATATGTATGTATTTATATATGTCTATTATATATAATATATGTATGAGTTTGTGTATATATGTGTGTGTATATGTGTGTGTGTGTGTGTGTGTGTGTGTGTGTGTGTGTGTGTTGTACTTCCATAAAGATATCTCTGCAAGTGTATCTTTATCGTTCAACTCGCTGCTGAAGCTATCGTGTAATGGAGGACGAGAACATTGACCGGCGTTGAATTTTTATCTCGCTTGGTTGCATCAGTTTCTGCCGCCACTGCAATATGCCTTCTGACAGGAGATACATTCCAAAGGGAAGGAATTTACTATTGAAACGCAATGAAACAAAACTATAAAAGTAAATCATTTCTTTATTGTTTTCCAGTTGCAACAACGATTTATACACGATGTGGTGTATTCAACAACATCAATGTTAGCTCCTGACTATATAGCAACGTTTAAGTGAGCAGAAGGGGCATAAATTTTATGTATCGGGAAGAAATCCAATTTATTCGTGGAACTATAAGCTCCGATCCATTCGAACAGAAAGGAACTTGCTGCATCAGAAGCACAAGAAAATTCTCCTTGGCATGAAATTTGTTGATGCAGCTAAACTTCTAGTGTAATGCCGTACAAAAAGCCCGGATAGCTGTAGGGACTGATTAATATTTGAGGTAGTGAGGTACGTTTATGAAATATTTACACCGAATGAAGAATTATTAACCGAGATGTAGTTTGGGTCTGCTTCTTCGCTCTGCTCTGCCTCACCTTGTGACTGAAGCAAAATTAGCGTAGGATTCTCTCAAATATGCAAATGTGCATGAGCACAAAATTAAATGCTCATACACATGTATGTAGACATATAAATACAGATGTTCTCGAATAACAATATGCATACATACACATGGAAACTTAAGAATATACAGATTCAAACCTACATGGCAATGAACATAACGAAATAGAAACACATTCGCATATAAATATATATATATATGTGTGTGTGTGTGTGTGTGTGTGTGTGTGTGTGTGTATAAATATATGTATGTATATATATATCTGTCTGTCTGTCTGTCTCTGTCTCTCTCTCTCTCTCTCTCTCTCTCTCTCTCTCTCTCTCTCTCTCTCTCTCTCTCTCTCTCTCTCTCTCTCTCTCTCTATATATATATATATATATATATATATATATATATACATATATATAAGGCGGAGTGTTGGCGGAAACGTTAGCACGCTGGGCGAAATGCTTAGCGGTATTTCGTCTGTCTTTATGTTCTGAGTTCAAATTCCACCGAGATCGACTTTGCCTTTCATGCTTTCGGAGTCGATAAACAAAGTACCAATTCTGTATTGGGGTCGACTGGCCCCTCACCCAAACTTTCGAGCCTTGTGCCTAGAGTAGTAAAGAATAGATATAAAAATGAATATGTGTGTATCATTGTATATAAATGTATATGCACATATGCACACGCAAACGCACATGTACGCACACAAATACACAACAGTCACATACACTCACATATACACACACATATACAAATATAGTGAAGCAGGTTGATACATACATTCATAGGACTAATATGTTTTGCTCATATATACAGACCCACTCACGTATGAATATGCACATATTCACGCGTAGACACAAACAGAAGTCACTAACATATTTGCTGACATAGACATACATAAACACATACACAAATGCGTACATGTACACCCGTATTCACGTACACAGACGAAATCACACAATACAATGATACGCACACACATATACACGCATATATACATATACATTCAGGTAGATACATACTCAGACACAAACATACGCATTATTCATACGACGAAAGCTTACAACTCACACGTCTACAAACGCACACATGTTACGCGATGCTACATGCAAATGAATGCGCGAGTAATTAGGTTGTATACACCTACATGAACAGAATTCAGCATCTCGTCTTGGTTTGTTATTTGTAGAGATTATTGTTGATGTTGTTGGTGTTGAATTTTCCTATAACAAAACAAAAAAGAACATAGACAAAACAAAACAATAAATAACAATATTAGAAAGCACATTTTTATTTCTCACTACGTTTCTTTCGTTATATATATA
>NC_069000.1:4848023-4851186 GCF_001194135.2 Octopus bimaculoides
ATATATATATATATATATATATATATATATATATATATATATAGAAATGTGTATATAATTATATATATGTCTGTGTTTGTGTGTGCAGCACAGACACTCACACATGCACTCACATACCATTCCCACCATGCATAATATATAGATAGGTAGATATAAAGATTACGCAAAGAGATTTGTTTACACAAGTTGCATTTATGCATATCTACAAGTAAATATATATACTCTCGAATGTATGTATTTTTGCACGTATGTATTCTTGTGTGTGTATGTGAGAGAGAGAGAAAAAGAGTGCGCATGCGTCTATTCAAACGATTTAATAATACTAAGACTCAACACTGAATAAGTGAAAATTTTGTGAAAAGCTAATACAAATATAAAACAATCTAATATGGAAGACATTTAATGCAAGTTCAGCACAAAAACAGGTTGCAGCACTTTATGACTCCATAGAATAAACTGACAGATTTGGCGTTGTGCTGCTATCTTAACGGTTTCAAATGCTATTATGTCTATTTAATATCACATTCTTTTGTTATCCGTTCATTCAAGCAATAGCTAAGTAATTCTGAGCATTTTTCTCCAAGACAATCTGATGTATTACCCTTGCGTTTCCTACGAAAACCACGAAGCTATTTAGTAAACCCCACGTCAGGTTTGAATATGATAGTCCATTTTTTTTAATACAATGTGTATTGCATGCTATATTTTAAAAAAAAATCTTTTAATTCTTTCACTTATTAGAGTGCGTCCATGCTGGAGCACTGCCTTGAAGAATTTTTATTCGGACAATTTATCTAATTTTTAAAATCTGATATTTAATCTATTGGTCAGTCTTGCCGAACCGTTAATATTACGGGGGAGGTTAAAAAAAAAAACGAACACTAGTTGCAAGGCGGCTTTGGGGAACAAAAACAGACACAAAGACACACACACACACAAACACACACGTACACACAAACACACACGTACACACAGATACAGATTTTCCATCCACCAAACTCGTAAGGCTTTGGTTGAACCGAGTCCATAGTAGAAGACACCTGCCCAAGGTGCCACACAGTGGGACTGAACCCGGAACCATGTGGTTGTTGCAAGACAGCCGTATATGAAGTACCTTCGTTTCCTTAAGCGGTACGATGTGACTGAATGAAAGGTTTACTACAATTTTTAACAAAGTTCTGAGAATTCTTTAAAAAAAAAGAACCCCCAAAAAAATAGAGATTTAAAATTGTTGGAATGAACGATTCACGCGTTTCGTTTTGTTTATTCTAAATTGGGACAGACATATGGACGACAGGAGAAACAAGAGATGAAAGATTGATGTATGGCAGAAAAGATATAACATGAAATACTTCAGAGATTCGGATTTTACTGAACAAATGATTAGAAGAAAGAAAAAATGAGAGTGTGTAGAACTTGTGTTTGTGGTGCGTTCAATAGAGAATCATCGAATCGCATTTATTTTTAAGCGGTGAAAGAAGCTGTATGTCATGATCAAAAATTGTACTAATAAGTTCCATGGAAGAAAACTCATACAGAATTTTGTTTACTTTTGGTAGCAGAACGAAAAAAGCCCCTCCCAAATCTGCTAAAATGTCATTGAAATCAAGTTTGTCTTTTATCCTTCGGGGATCGATAAATGAATTTAAAATCATTCCACAGCGGTGAATGGGTGCAGTTATTTAAGCGTTTGTGAAAATGGCTTGCGATATTTGATACAGATCTTTACATTATGAGTTCAAATTGCACTGAAGTCGACTTTGCTTTTTACCCATCGGGGGTAAAAAATGTCCTGTTGCGTCTGACGTCGTGTAGGCGGGGACGAAAGGAGGCATAACGTCGCCATTACTAGTGATCACACCAAAGACCAAGATGTTGTCTGGTCCTCAGATTGCACTGTCCTGAGATTGACACCCAAACACTCTGAAATGTCCGTATCGGAGCTCCCGGTGCGAATGACAAGCGGTACATGTCGTTTCCAAATTTCTAGCAGAGTGAATTGTGTGTTGGGGATGTTTTTGTCACAGATCCTACTATACTGTGTAGTCAACATAATCAAAATCATACGACGAGTATGCCCAATATATATATATATATATATATGTTCAATGGGCTGCTTTCAGCTTCGCGTCGACCCAACACACTTACCCGAGGTGGCACGCTGTGAGGATGATCAGGGAGCCATGTGGTAGGGAAGCAAATTTTAATTTTAATTCAGAACTTTTGAAAACAAGAAATTTCTACTACAGAGCTAGAGGCAGTTTCAGGCGGGTTGGAATCAAAAGGGTTAATCGACTTGCTCCCATTTCTAACATATCTGACCTTCTTCCGATCATAAAAAAAAAATTCTAAAGCTCGAAAAACCGAAGAGCGGAAATAGAAATCTGGATGCCATATCTCAACGAGGACTTCATTTCGTGGATTCTGCTTTTCTGGTTTTTAAACATCTGCCATGACCTACATTATCTGTCATCAACTTGTTACGAAAATAAAATTTCTCACCAAATATCTAACAAAAATATACTTCTTAAAGTTCTTTTCTTTTTTGTGCTTTCGGCTGTCAATTCCTCCGCGGTTCTGTAATATAATTAGATATAATATGCTTGGATTCACTCACACCTCGCTAAAGAGTTGACCTTGCATCAGTTCTAACACATTCAACAGTGCACTCACTGTGTCATGCTGCTTGCTTTCAAATACCTGAACTAATTGAGTTGCAATATATGGCAATGCACATACAACCATACATACATACATTTATACATGCATGAATACATACATGCATAAAGACACATACATACATACACGCATACATACACACGTACGTACATACACATATACAAACACACATACATTCATACATACACACATACGTACATACACATATACATACATATATACACGTGTACATATGTGTGTGTATGTGGGTGGATATGTATATATATATATAAATATATGTATATAAACACACACATATATATATCCACACACACACACACACACACATATATATATATATATATATATATATATATATATATATGAATGTATATATATAGATATGTATGTGTCTATATATGTTATGTATTTGTATATGTCTATGTATGTATATATATATATATATATATATATATGCATGTACGTATATTTATATATATATATG
>NC_069000.1:4851266-4852271 GCF_001194135.2 Octopus bimaculoides
TATATATATATATATATATATATATAGCTGTACCTGTGCGTGTAGAGGTGGAGGTGAGTGGCCTATGGGAGAATGATATCTTATATGAAACAAAGAATTTTATTTTTTAGCATCTTTTTCTTTTAGTCTTCAAATGACCAGAAGAATCTCTGGTTACAGTGTTACAATCTATTATTTGCAATTCAATTTAACTTGCAACGCCTACGGCTATACGTCTTACCTATTTGCCGTTTGGCAGACATTACTTAACGTATAGACAAAATACATATATATTCGTGGCACTCCGTCGGTTACGACGACCAGAGTTCCAGCTGATTCGCTCGACGTAAAAGCCTGCTCGTGAAATTAACGTGCAACTAGCTGAGCACTCCACAGACACGTGAACCCTTAACGTAGTTCCCGGGGAGATTCAGCGTGAGACAGAGTGTAACAATGATTGCCCTTTGAAATACAGGTATAACAGAAACAGGAAGAAATAGTGATAGAAAATTGTGGAGATTTAAGTGTTTTCGCTCAATAAACATTCACAACGCCCGGTCTGGAAATCGAAACTGCGACCTTACGACCGCGAGTCAGCTGTCCTAATCACTGGGCCATTATGCTTGTGCACACATACATAAATATACATACCTACATACATAAATTCGTATATGTGTGTGTATGTATTTATATGTATGTATATTTAAAAGTAATTCAGCGCTTTTTTTTCTCGAGTTGATTCCTCTCGAAACGTACTCCACAACATTGTCACATTCTTTGCAAAGATATAATTGCTAAATAATATTGGCCAACTGGTATCGTCATTCGAGCATGGGGTGGAATTCCTCACGGTAATTGTTGAGGCCCAATTTTAAATCCATCATTTCGGATACGATAAACAAATTCCCAGTCCATGAATCCGGAATAGCGAAATCATCAATGCAAAAATGTCAGGGCATATGCAGAGATGTCATGTGTTATATAGTGGTGAGCCCTGACCTTCTGAAGACCGGCCCTGCGTGACAT
>NC_069000.1:4852306-4854575 GCF_001194135.2 Octopus bimaculoides
GATGTCATGTGTTATATAGTGGTGAGCCCTGACCTTCTGAAGACCGGCCCTGCGTGACATTGGCACCGGTTTCTAACGGGCCTTCACTTTTCTCAAGGAAGAAACCAGTGTCGGGTTGAAGCGATATTTCCTTGCATGGGTCACTGCAGGTCACCCTTACACAGATGGTCCAAGACAGCGCCTCAAAGAGGAGTTTTTCAAGGAGTTGGCCCGTCCTTCTATAGGACATACCTTGGCCCCTAATTCAATTAACCGATTTAACCTAAGTGAGTAATATAGTTATTGTTTTGTAAAGAAACTTCAGATGGCACAGTGTTGACTTAGCGCGACAGTATCATCTTTGGGTTCACCAAGAAATTGATTAGTTTATTTGCTGGTCTGAACGTTTTACAATACTGACTTACCTCGGAGGGGACACTGTATAATATTTGTTAGAGATTCGGTATTTCTGAATACAATACTGGTCGGTAACAGCAGGAATGCCTGAATTCTGAGACTTGTTCGTTCAGAGTTGATTTACTAGAGAACAAGAGAAAACAAATCTTTTAAAACATTGTATTTTGTTATGTTTAGTAGGGTTGTTTTTCAAAGAATATTATCCAAATTGTTCGTAGAATCAATAGCTTTATGTTCAGAATATTTTGTAAATAAGAAGAGCTGTGCGTTGACTGTGGATGATACACTTTCCCTTACGTGCTGTCAATTATATTTACCAAAATAATGCTAAGAATGGGTAATAAAGACATAAACATTGAGATCTCTGACTCACATGAATAATATTGAAACAAAGTTGTGAGGAATACAATAGACAAAGTTAAATTTCAATGTTATTCTATACTTTATAGTGCATCTATAGATTTATGCCAACACTGTAACAGACAGTTGTAAACACATTGCCTATATAAAATATCTATATCTAATATTTATTTCTACGAAGACATTCTATATAAAGATACGGGTTTTAGAACAGTCTATCATTGGTCAAACTCAATAGATTTACTCTGTAGTACAGAGCAGCATCAAAAGCAAAACTCACTACTGTATCTATTTAGTCAACTTACGTAATCAAATCAAGTCATGTATGCATTCTGTAAATTACTGACATGGCAGCAGTGTTGAATTTTCATTCTAAAATTTTCTCTGCGGTATTTCCGATGACCATAATTACCACTAGATTTGTAAATTAAATACATACGACTTTATCGTGCTTATGCACTGTTCCAGGGGTGTCTAAAACAGGGACCTACTAGAACTACCGCGGATATAAGTATTACATATGTGTATGAGTGGGTGGATGTTATTATGTAGTATAAATTTATACGGAGTCTAGGGAAAACCAACTGATCGAATTGCGCCCAAACCCACATAACGGGGTGGGCAGAGATGACAACAGCAGGACTTTTCGCTTGGCATTTATGATATCCATACAGTAATGTGTGACTTAGTGCACAGAAGTGTCCTGAGAAAAAGAGGGAGGGCCACGGCTGGAATAAATTTAATCATAATCCCGGTCAATGCGGATTGACTAAGGCTTGAGTAAAGAGTAAACATTAAAAGAATAGCAACGGCTACAAGAAATAAATAAATAAAACAAATGCATTGAAATAAATCGACCAACACAGAAGAGGAACGCTAATCGATAAAAAAAGAGCGGCCATTTTATAAAATTTTGCTCAATGAAAAAAAGAAAATAAAAGAAAAATCAAAAATAAAAATAGACTAAAGACGAAAGACGCAAGTTTTAAGAGGTTTATGTTTATGACGTGGTTAATCTTTATTATTGAAATATTACATTAAAAGAAGAAAACCGCAATTAAAATCAATATCGGCACACAGCTACACCGCTGCCGCCACCACAACTACGACGACGACCACGACGACGACGACGACGTCCACCACCACGACCACCATCATAATCATCACTGCTGCCGCCAGAAAACCAATGCAAACTTACGTCACACACGCACGACAGTGGTGCTGCAAAGAAAAAAAGGGGTGGGGGAGTGAGACAAACACAGACTAAGATGACGGCGGCGATAGCAACGGCGCCGACGACAGCGACGACAACAGCGAGTTAGCAACATTCTTTTCAGGATGTGCTTAAAATACCGACCAATAACTGTATAGAATGAGAAACAATTTGTCGTATATGACACGTTCAACATAGTATTTGACCTCCGACATATGGTTGATATGCACGCACACACATTTATATATATATATCCATATATGTATATATATGTATATATATATATATATATATATATAT
>NC_069000.1:4854819-4858314 GCF_001194135.2 Octopus bimaculoides
ATATATATATATATATATATATATATATATATATATATATATATATATATATATATATATATATATATATATATATATACGCATATACACGTATACATATATACGTATATGTGTGTAACTACGTATATATGCACATTTGTGTATGCATATATATATTAATATCGAATGCTTGAAAATAGTCTATTCATAAAAGTTTTCCTGACGAAAATATTATTTGGGATGCCAACGCATTATCTGCCTTGTGTGTTTTCTGTGCGTACGCTTGTAACTGTGTGTCATCTTACCAAAATAAAGTTCACTTATTAAAAATATTCCGATAAATAGTGTGTCATGTCCAGTGGACAGCACTATAAGGGTTGAAGAGAGCAAACTATATTTGAAAAAATAACGGGAGAGAATATCAGTGATATGGCAAATATCCATTTCCAACAATTATTCCTCGTTATATTTATGCGTTACTTCGTACACATATGCATTTGCATTGCCCAGTACATACATCTATACATGTGTCTTGTATGTATGCATATGCATACGTACAAACATACGCACGCACACACGCAAACACACATGTATTACTGTATATATATGTGTATATTTATATATATATATGTATATTTTTGTATACATATAAGCATATATATATATATATATATATATATATATATATATATATATATATATATATGGATGGATGGATGGATGGATGGATGGATGGAAGCATAACAACAATTATTCGAGTCGTTATTAGAATATGAAATGGAAATATAGCCCTAATGTTTATTTGGTTTAAATATCATAACGACTGTAACAGAAATATATATGCACTGAAATCGCTACAAAAGTTGCGCCAATCTTTTATAAGAGAGCTGAGAGGCAAATAGAAAATAGAAAACTCCAGAAATAACTAGATTGTTTTCATCTTATGCGTATATCTAAGTTGTTGAAACTTGAAATTATGTTGGTTAATGAGTGCAACACTCCTTAGGACAACAATTCATCTGGTCACTACCTACTTGAACAAACTGAGAGCCAGTAACAAGCCACTCCTGCTACTCTGGTTGGACGATAGAATTCCGTTCCACGTGAACGAAGATTTAATACATTGTACCCGAGTCTAATTGTATTATAAGGTTGCGTGTTAAAGGAGGCGTGGCAATATTTTGTTTCGGAGCGGAGTACGTTAGATTGGGGGCGTAAATATGTAAATAAGGAACAAATTAATAAGACACACAACTAAGTTTGAAATGAAACTTCTTTGGAATCTATGTATCCATCTATCTATCTATCTATCTATCTATCTATCTATCTATCTATCTATCTATCTATCTATCTATCTTTCTCTCTCTTTCTCTCTCCCAATCTCTCTCTCTCTCTCTCACTTTCTCCCTCTCTCTCTCAATATATATATGTCTATATACATATATATATATATTTATGCGTCCTTTTAAAGCCTAGCCTGGCTCATGGGCGCGGTTTCCCGGTTTCTATGGTGTATGGCGTAACTTCCAGAAATGTATAGCCTGGCAGTACTACCGGGGTGCTCTGCTGGGTCGAGACAAGCTCTACAGATACGGAAGTGCTGTCAGACGGACCTGTTCGAGGTGTGTGCAGGGCGACGAAACTGTCCTGCAAGCACTTTTCTAATATCCGTGCATTACTCATTTGTGGAGCTTTGTCGAACAGCTGTTATCACCCGTAGGACAGAGACAATTATCAGCCGTGTCCATCGTGAAGATCGCCCAACCGCTTTTCTTCGGCCCGGAAAGAAAGGCAATGTTCCTCTGTCTGGTGGCTATGGCGAAGGAGGTAGTGTTGTGGACGAGATTGAAAGGACTGAAGACAGATATTTTCTCCTTCGGCCATGCCCTCATCGACTTTTTCAAGTTTTACTTCAAAAGGAAAGTGCGAGTAGAGAGGGACGTTCTTACCCCACCTACCAGTAAATTTGTTGGAAAGTGGGTTCATGTGGCGAGGATGGCGAGGCGCCTACTGAAGTGCATCTGATGGTCGGGACACCCAGAATGTGTGGGGTCCTAGGTTGTCCCTGTGAGGACCTCCCCCTTGTGAGAAATTTTATTTGTTGTCATTCATATTTTATTGTTTAGTCGATTTTTGTGCAAAACCAACGCCTCCCCCGCTTTGTATTGTCTCTATTTGTCTTGTGTTCCTCCCCTGTGGCCAATAAAGAAAAATTCTTGTTGTTGTTGTTGTTGTTTTATATTTTATTTCATTTGTATTTTTTCCGTATAATATTCGTTAATTGTATTTGGAGTGGATTTTGAAATTTGTTGAATTTTTTTTGTCTTTGTTCTCTTGCAATGCAACGAACATACAAATATCGATGGCCGTACCTAACTCTCATCATAATACTTTTATATTTTTGTCGTTGTTGAATCCGTTTTAATTATTTTCTATATTAATAAACCTTTTCTTGCGTTAATTTGTTTATTTTAGAAATCGACCCAAGGTGTTATAATTTTTTAAATACACGTTTTAAATATTATTTTTCGTTGCTTTTCCTTCATATTACATCATTATTATTTTGTTTTTAATTAATTATTTTTTCTTTCTTAAATAGAATTACTTTCATCGAAGTACTTCTCTCTGTGTCTCTCTGACCGTCTGTCTCTCTCTGTGTAAGATGAACTGAACTGGAATAATATGATAGTTTGAGTTAATTATGTAGCTAAAACACCAACGTCTCGAAGACTAAAGCAAAATTACTCTTCTCTCTTCATATTCATTCACCGCTTGATTATACTCAATGATTAACAAAAGCAATCAATTTTAGACACGATATTAAAGAAATTACAAAAATAATAAAATTAGTCAAAAAAAAATAAAAGATATAAAAATATAAAAAGCAAACTGACAGAAACATGCTGTGAATAAAACGTTATTGCTTCGTGATCCGTTGCCTTTAATTAATAATTATTAAAAACTATAATAAAATTTTAGAAAAAAAGGAGTAAAGTTTATTAAATGCAGGTGAAAAAAATCGCTAAATTTACAAATATTCCTAGAAGACAATCTTATAAACATTTCATTGTTAATATTGGAATCTGTGCTTCCAGCTGGAAATATAACTTAATCTTAAAATCAAAGATTGAATAATACACACTGTTATATATAGAAATTTATATTATAGACAAATATACATATATGCCAAAGAAGGAAGCTTTATGTGGCCGCTCGGTTAGCTGGAAGCAGCAGTTATGTAATAAAAAGGCGGAAACTACTGGAATTCATATGGTCATAATTCGATTCTATTTTTTTTCCGCCATTGTTTTCATATACATTCGCTGCTTTCTTCCAAGGAATCTAGTGCTCCTAGCTTAGTTTTTCCTTGAAGCAGGTCAGATTGGAGAAATCTCAAGTATAACCAGCCGAAATTGCAAAGATAATCTGGAACTCGACTGAGGAAAGAAACTCCAAATGACCCATCCATGTTTTTTTCTTGTCTCATATATATATACATGTATATATGTATATATA
>NC_069000.1:4859334-4859794 GCF_001194135.2 Octopus bimaculoides
ATATATATATATATATTCATATATACATATTCATATATACATATATTATATATATGTATATATTGATATATATTTATTTATATACATAAATTTATGGATGTATGTGTGTATGTAAGGGTGTGTTTCTATATGAATATGTGTATGCCTCTATTGATGTTATGTACGTAGGTAAGTGTCTGTTTGTGTGAACGTATGTATTGTATGGCACGTATAGTATTTAATAACGCTATTTTGAAGAAATAGATATTTCGAAAGAAGTTACGTTTATTCATACACACACATACCTACATACATAAATACACACGTACCTACATACATAAACATATAAATATATATATATATATATATATATATGACTATATGTGTATCTATCTATCTATCTATCTATCTATCTATCTATCTATCTATCTATCTATCTATCTATCTATCTCTCTCTCTCTCTCTCTCTCTCTCTCTCTCT
>NC_069000.1:4860321-4865540 GCF_001194135.2 Octopus bimaculoides
CACTATTGAACTTTGAATTCTATAAGACGTGATGATTTAGCAAGGGATTTTTTTACGGTTGAGTTTAGATGATCAAAGGCTGGCCCTACTGCTGTTTTCACACCCTTTGTAGAATTTATACTTAGAAAGAATAACTGTTCCAAACGGTTGGAATAGTGTGAATTTTTTAATCTTTTCATTTGGGAAGAAGGCATTGGCCATCAGTTTATACAAGGAGGCAGGATGGTATTTTCAAACAGAAGACCCAGTCTAAATTCTTGTAAGGCAGAGTGCACTCCACTAAAGTACCGAAAATGTTGTGTGAACTGTATGCATGCATGTATGTATGTATGTATGTATGTATGTATGTATGTATGTATGTATGTATGTACAGTAGTGTTTATATGCCAACAGAGCGTGGCAGTGCTGTAAAGGACGATATTACTGCTGTTATAGCCCCAGGAAAACATCTCTTCGAGCTGGCTGTCGACCCAGAGTCTGTGTCCGTATAGCATTCGCAAGGGAGGTCATCGCTCCCATCTCTAGCCATACGTGATACTCACAGACCCGGGTTTCTAGGTTGTTAGCTGTCCTGAGTGTGAGATTTCCACATGCTAGTGATATATCAATATAAGATAACAGGTTCGAATTGTAGTGAGACCATTAGCTTCAACCAAAGCGTAGAACATATGAAACAAATCCTTTAGGAACAATAGTGGTCTATTGAGAAGTAAGGTTGTGGATTCTCCACTTCAGAATACAAGTTACTAAGTTATCAAGAAGACTCTGCACACACACGAACACATACGCATATACATACACCCGTAACTACATACATACGTACATGCCTAAATACATGCGTTCCTGCAAACATACATATATACATAGTTTAGTTGTAAATAAATACTTCGTTATGCGTATATAACTTTCATCGATTGCATGACGGTGAAGTATGTAAACATGGACGAGAAATCTAATAAACCGGTGTTTTCGAACTAAAATATCGCTTTTTATTTGTTCCGCCCGAGTTTACAGGAACACTGCCTTATCACCCACGCCATCATAAAATTTTGAGAAACAGTGATTGACTCCTTGCGAAACATGTAACGAAAAGCTTTATTGTTCTCAAAAATATGGTATAAAATGAAATAAAATTTCCTGTAAATCCATACATTCATGCACTCTCTCAATTTCTTCATTTGTCTGCATTTATAGACGGAAAGAGAAAGAGACAATATCGTCAGAGATGGTTTGATCGTTTCATGGATCGATAGACAGATAGATAAATATAATTTATGTTCCTATTTGATACGAAATATCGGAAAAGACATTTTGTAAAATATGCGTAAATTCTTAACGACCTGATCTTCATTTTTATGACATGGAGTTATATTTTTACGACTTGTTTCACTTCTACTAACGCTAGTCTTCTTTCTAAGACAAAGACTTCTACAAATCGCTGTCTATTATTAGTAGTATTTTCGTTTTTGCTCTGTGTTACTTGGAATGTTATTAATTATATGAGTTTTCCCATCGGATATATAAAACTGAAAAAAGAATTTTACATGAAAACTATAATAGTTTTTCATATTCTAAAACTCCGAGTTTAGTACAAAAATCAATTGAATTTTCTATATGCACAAACATGCGTATATATATATATATATATATATATATATATATATATATATATATACATGTATACAGTCATGTACACAGAGCTACAAACGCATACACATTTAAAGGTATATGTGTACGCGATTGAGCGGGTGTGTAATAATTCACACATTCACACATTCACTCACACATATGTGTGATAAATTATTCTTGCTAAGTTAGGTCTTAATTGCACACAAACGCATTTATACGGGAGAAATACCATTTCAATGTGGTATTTGCAGTAATGGATTCCCTGTATTGAAGTTAGCTAAACTATTAAAACTGAAGAGAATCCGTATCACTGATGTCTGCGGTAAATCATTTTCTCAAATATATAGATTAACTAGACACAAGTATCTTCGCATAAGAAGGAAGCCATATTGCTGTTAGATCTAGAGTAAAACATTGTATGTAAGAAGTAACTTAACTACTTACAAACGTGTTCATACAGGAGACAAGCCGTACCGCTGAGATATATATGATAAAACAATCTTTCTATAAAGTGACTTTACTATACAGACGTATTCACACACGAGACAAGCCATATCGTGGAGATATAGGTGGTCAACTATACCGTTAAATTTATGAAATATCTGTGAACCTAATATAAATATCAAGACGTTACCTGAGGAAGCAATCAGCCAAAAAGAAGTCAACCTGCTTTCGTATATATAAAGTTTCAATATATACAGTTGGCGTTTAAAAAGTCTACGTTAGATTTTGCGGATGTAAAAATGTGTTGAAGATTAGTTTATGGAATTGATAACTCGGGCTATCAATAAATGGGATATGTATGTGTGTGAGTCAGTATGTGTGTGTGTGTGTATGTGTGTGTGTGTGTGTGTGTGTGAGTGTGTGTATGTGTGTGTATGTGTCAGTGTGTGTATGTGTGTATATGTTTTATTTTTTCTTTGATGTTCTGTCTTTCAACCTGCTGCCACTTTGGAGAGTTTTTCAATCTGCGCCCATGCTTGGGCACCACCTTGAAGAGTTTTTTCTTCGTCGAACAAACCGATCCCAGGACTTAATTTTTGTGAAGCCTCGTATTTATTCTATCGGTCATTTATGTCGAACCGCTAAGGTACGGCGACATAAGCACACGAACACCAGTTGTCAAGCGGCAATGATGTGACAAACATAGATGCAAGTTCACACACACAAACACACACAATATATACACGGACGTGGTGCACGACCTGTTGGTCAAGGTGCTGCACTCTCGATCGCGATTATGTTGGTTTCAATCTCTGGTCCTGGTGGTCTATTGTGTTCTTGAGCAAAATACTTCATCTGACGTTACTCTGGATCACTTCGGTACGTGAGGTGTGACACAACGGGCACCTGATCAGGCAGTGTATCAGGCAACATACTTCAGGAAACTTCAACTCCATAGAGAGAGAGAGAGAGTGAACTAATTTACATAACATGCATATGATCACTATAACCAAATGATTTGTGTAAACACATTTCAAATTTAATCAATAAAATTCTTCCATACTATCTTTTCATCAGAACCTACCTAATTATCATTTTGCAGCGCTCCAACTGCTCCAGGAAAAGTAAACTTAGAAGAGACTATATAAAGCCAAGACGAACTTAAATTTACCATATTCCGATGGAGGCTAAGCACGCCGAAATTAGAAGTCACTGCCGAAACTATTTTTCTTGAGCTATTATTATATTATACACACACATATATAAAGATGTGCAATTGTTGTGTTGTAGTTGAACGAGTTAATTGCCGTACATAATCACAAATAATTTATCTGCTCACTAATGCTAATATACGAAATAAATAACAGAAATTCTTGATCTTCCGGTGACTGTACGTATCCATCAACCGGTCATGAGCTTTATTGATTTCCTTCTGGAATGGTAATGTTTGGGAAGCAATTATATCGACACAAGCTATTATTTCTCAACATTCCAGACAGATAAAAATAATCGACCACGACAGGATTTAAAACTCAGATGTTTAATTAATTAAAGCCATGCATTATACCTACTTTTCTAACGGTTCGCTTTAATCCACAGTTAATTCTTTAGATTAAGAACCATAAAACTAGATTTCTGAGTCATTTCTTGCAACCGTTGCTTTTGTTGTTGTCATTAGTGATGGTTATGTTCTTAGCAAACCTTAATTCAGGACTTATCATAGAGAGGACAAAGATCAATTTACCTGACAATGCTGTTTGCTTTTAATATTCTTGTATTCAGACACAGAAAGACATTAAGCTGTATACGATGGTGTGGCTCCAGCTAGAAGTACATGAGTTTTAAGGTGTATAAATTTAGCCATTAGCTACCACTGCACACAAATCTGCTTTGACCTAGTGTAATAATACCTGTTGAGGCCTCACTTGAGGAAAATAACCGAGGATGGTCTTGAGACCGAGGCAAAAATCAGCGGAGGGCTGGCCACTAGTCAAGCGACACAAAGGTCCGCTGTTATATGGACATGCACTATTACCACAGGGAACGGTTCCTCTGCCAAGAATTCTGTACATCAAGGCCACGATGTAGATAGACCGCCAAAAAAGCAACAGCAAACCACTGCTACTTTTCTCGTGATTCTTCAGTTTTGGAATAGAGATCAATGGTGGCCTATTCCTTTATATATTAGCCGTGAACTGAGAGAGAGTAAGATGAAGTGGAGGAAGAGGAGAAAGATGAGGAGAAACAAGATAAAGGGGAAATGCGTGTATAGAATGTTTTCGTCCTTAAAACTGGAAGGTGTGTTAATTGAGGACAGCATTCTGCTGTTTCTAATAGATATAGATCGGAAGAGCACGTAGACACTTACTGGTAGTGGCGTTCACAAGTGTGTTTTTACAGCTCTAACGCCTCCTTAATGCGCTTGCAATTCACCTTCCATTTTATCAAGCTTTAATATTAACGTAGATTTCTGTCTGCCAACAGCAAGAGAATCACAACAAATGCAACAAGCTTAAAAAAAAGAAAATAAAGGAACAAACGGACGAAGAAGCTGATATTGATATGTGAAATAGGCAGCTGAATTCTATTAAATTATATCGCTACATTCTCATAACACACTTTGCAAATTCCCACTTTGGCAAATGTATCGAAATTGCCATAGAAATAAAGAGAATACTGGAGATTAGAACTGTTAGGGTTTTAGTAGCATATGTGAGGATGTATGCCTATTTGTCTGACTATCTATCTATCTATCTATCTATCTATCTATCTATCTATCTATCTATCTATCTATCTATCTATCTATCTATCTATCTATCTATCCATCTATCTATCTATCTATCTATCTATCTATCTATCTATCTATCTATCTATCTATCTATCTATCTATCTATCTATCTATCTATCTGACTCTATCGATATGTATATATGCATATACATATACATACATATATATATATATATACACACACACACACACACATGTATATATATATTTATATATATATATATAAATATATATATATATATATATATATATATATATGTATGCATATATGTATGTATATGTATATGCATATATACATATATATATATGTATATATATATACACATATATATATGTATACATTTATATACACGCACAT
>NC_069000.1:4866009-4866237 GCF_001194135.2 Octopus bimaculoides
ATATATATAATGAAACGTCCATAAAGCATCAATAAAAATGTAAATATTCCATGCATGTTTCGTAATATTCGATATTCAATATTCAATATTCAGAAATTCGTTTGAAGTTGGTCATAGTTGTTTTGAAATATAGAATGAGTGTGTGTGTGTACATATATAGACATACACACGCACACACACGCACATGCATAGATATTATCAACATGTACACATAAATATATTATATAT
>NC_069000.1:4867268-4869142 GCF_001194135.2 Octopus bimaculoides
TATATATTTGTGTATATATGACTGTATCTATGCATGCATTCAATTGATCCATCAGTTAGTTCTTAGAGGAATCCATTGGTGTTTAGGACTATCATTCCTCTTGAGGGATAATCAGCGCTTTCAACAGTTTTAATATGAGGCCTTTCATTGGATTTTCTTTCCCTCTGTTTTTCTTTATTCTTTCTTTATTTCTTTTTTCTTTCTTCGAGTATACACACACACACACAGATATATATATATATATAATGAGATAGAACGCTCGATTGATAGAGCGTTTGAGAATATGGAAACGAGAAAGAAAGAAATAAAGAAAAAGGAGAGCAAGATAAGAGATAGGGATAGGTGGATAGACAGATAAATGAGGAGAGAGAGAGAGGAAGAGAGAAAGAGAGAGCGATAGAGAGAGAGAGAGAGTGTGTGCGTGTGTGTGAGAGAGAGAGAGAGAGATAAGCGCAGCTAACCTGATATACTCAATGAGAATACAAGTTTTTAATCCCGCTTTTGCATTGATACTCAATAATCAATGCTGTTATTAAGCAGTGGTGTGTATATAAATATATAGACACATTATATATATATATATATATATATATATATATATGCATATCTATATTTGTATCACCGTTTCTGTATGCATCTTCCAATATCTATTTGTCTGATTATCTTCCTGTTTCTCTCTGTACTCAACACAAATGCGCATTTAGACACTTAAATATTCATGCATTTTCAATCCAAGAACAGGAAATTGCTGCTAAATACCTAATAAACAAAAGAGATATTGAAACACCTGAAGTCCCAGGATGCCACAGAAAATATAGATTATTCAATATTCATGTCGAAGGTATCACACTGATTAACAGCTACCCAAAGATGTCATCGGGAATCTACCTCCCTGTGCGACACGATGTTGTCGCAAAACAGTATACAAGACCATTGGGAAAAAAAGGAACGTCCTGGAATAAATATAGAGAATCTTATTCTTATTGTATACATATACAAACATCGACAGAAAGAATACTGGTGACGTATTCCCATCAAAACACCTGTCAAGCTTAAACAAAGAATGCCGGACACTGTTGTTTGGAACCATCGAAAAAGAATTACGAATCGTTACGGAGGTCAGCTGTCCTATTAACGTGAATATCTCTGAAAGAGAAATACATAGAGGATAGCGACGGATAATTCGTTGAAATCTGCAGCTTCTATATGGAAATAATACATTCAATTTTATGCCAATAATAATTAGTACAAGTAATTTTGTGAGTAAAGTCACAATCTGGATAAGCTAGGGATATCGGAACTAAAAGAATTAAGGGCATGACTGATCTCGATTATTGGGACGGCCTTAAAGCATTAAGACTCCAATTCCCCTCCAGCGCCTCCGTGAGCGATACATCCTTTGCACGATGTGGAGAATATACCACCAGCATTGCCCAAACGACCTCAACGTTAGTTTCAGAATTCATCCAAGGCTAGGACCACGGACCATACGTTCCCTTCCCAATGCAGGATCATAAATACACTGCAACTGGCCCTACTTACCACACAGCCACGCATGCGCCTTCAACTACTTCATTATTTTCTTGAAACACAGAACCGCTTCCTGTCACATTCACACACACTCTCACATATCTGTATGCACACACATATACACACGCATACACACACTCACTCGCACACACACATATATACACATACACGCGTGTAGATATACGTACATATGAAAATACATATACACAGTTATTAATACACACACGCACACACACATACAAAGACACATACACGCATGCATTCACTGCCACCTTCGCTACTTCTACCAACACCACCACCAGCGTCACCACCACCACCACCACCACCACCACCACCACCAACAC
>NC_069000.1:4869152-4870964 GCF_001194135.2 Octopus bimaculoides
CCATCACTATAGACACCACCATAACTACTACCACCATCATTAATGGTCGAACCACCACCACTACTACTACTACCACCACCAACGCCAACAACAACAGCAACATCACCACAAACACTATCACTACAACCACCACAACTACAACCACCACCACCACGGCATCATAGCCAAAAACCATCACCGCAACCGACACTACCACCACCACCACTACCACCACCACAACCGCCAACACAACGATGAATCCCGTACCAAAACTACCACCACCACCACAACTCTCACCTTCATCCGCACCACAGCCAAGGTAGGCGCTGCCACCGCCACCACCACCGCCGTCGCCATTATCACTATAACAACCACCAATAAGCTAGTAACTTGTTTACATTAATTTTACCGTCTAAGAACACCGAAATTAATATGGCGCGCATTAAATGTTTCACAATGCAAATTTCATGAAGTTAATTACATGGTATAGTGATTAACTAATTATTTGACCCCCCTAGAGATGGTCTCTAATTAAACTTTCTCTAATAAAGAAAAGGGGCGGCAATGAAAAACGTATTGTTTATTTCCTCTGTACGTTTTAAACTAGTAATCAATGCATACAGCTAAGACATCTCTTCCTAACCGACGCTTGAAATTTCCCTCGGGACAAAAGTCTTTTAGTATTTTCGCGACGTTGTACTTAACATATTTACAATGTAATATTCTGGCATAGAAACTGCAGATGTTTAGCGCGAATGACTTGACTATTAACGAATTAGAAAACAAATGGTTAATACTTAAATCAAAGCCTACGTTAATACAAGTTTCTACTGAAATTTGCATATAAATTTCAGATTTATTGCAAATGGTTCATAAAAATTTAATTAGTTTCTTAGAAATTTCGAAATTCATTGATATTCCGTAATATTGGACGAAAGAACCTCTCCGTACGGGGTCTGTTGCGCTACGAAATCCACCTCAACTTTTAGCCTCCATTTTTTTTTTTTTTTGCGTGGAAGTGCACATTCGGTAATATATTCCTAGATTGTCAATGATGGTGTTAGAGTGGGGTCTTAGACGTAACTGCCATTCCTGCGACTATAAAGTGATTTTTTTTTTACAAAACTGGAACTACATCGATATCTCGTAGGTCGTAAGCACGGCACCCCTACGTGGCTGTTTATTCTTTTAAAAATAAAAAAATAACTCAATTTAACCAAAAAATGAAAATTCCTTTATATGTTCCCATTAAAAAAAAGAAACACTACTTGATTTGGTGTAGGCATTGGTGCGTTGTAAGAAGCTTGCTTCCCAACCTCATGGTTCCGGGTTCAGTACCACTGCATGAAACCTTGGGCAAGTGTCTTCTGCTATAACATCGTGTCGACCAAAGTCTTGTGAGTGCATTTAGTAGACGGAAAATGTCTCCCTTCTGAATTTGAACTCAGAACATGAAGACGGACGAAATGCCTCTGCGCTTTTTCCCGGCGTGCTAAAGATTCTGCCAGCTCACCGTCTTACGGTATTCGTAATAATGCTGTTAATGTTAGTATTTGTTGCGGTGACGGTAATATCGTTGCTAATGTTGTTGTTCTTGTTACTGGCGTTAGCAGATATATGACAGAGGTGGTCGTTGTTACTCATATTAAAGTTGTCTTGCAACCAAAGCATTTGTGTACATAAAACAGAAAACGAAAGTAAGTCACCCCCGTGTATTTGTATTAAAACATTTGGTGTGACAAAACTTCGACATAAACGTAAACCATTTAAATCCAGCAATAAACAAACATACATATGCATATATACATACATACATATATATATATATATATA
>NC_069000.1:4871333-4872005 GCF_001194135.2 Octopus bimaculoides
ATATATATATTATGAATATATAGAGATAAATAGATGTATGTATATGTAATCCGATTCATGAATGAAAACTCATCATGGTGTATAATTCATTATAAGTCGCCATTTATACTTACAGAATTCTTGAAATGTAATCCTCGCACAAAGAATTTCATTCTAATGGCCGTCTTAAGAGGAATGGGGTATTAGAATGGCTTAGAAAAGATTAACCGCATTTATTTCATGTTTCTGAACATTTAGGTAAATTTTAAGTATCGAACATTACCGTTATCTACCAATATCAGTAATGTTGGTAGCCATGTTGTTATCATTGTAGTTCTTGCTGTAGTTGTTGTACATAATGTTGTAGTTGATGCTCACGCTTACAGCAATGCCAGCTCTAAGCGGCCAGAAAGATATCTTCCATCAAAAGCGCTCCAGTCCTGTCCATCCTGTCTGTTTTGAACGTTGGATAAAATATTTGTCTAATATTTCCACATATATACACAATAGAGATATTCACACGCACGCACAGACAAACGCGCGCGCGCATGCACACACATACACACAAGCACGCGCACACACAAATACACACATACAAACATACACACGAACACACACACATATGTATGTATATATATATATATATATATATATGTATGTATATATATATATATATATATATATATATACATA
>NC_069000.1:4872317-4876323 GCF_001194135.2 Octopus bimaculoides
TATATATATATAAATAAATAATATATGACTATATGCATATATATGTACATGTATGTACATACCTTCATCTACATGTACATATAGATGCATATACACACACACATTAGAAACATCCTCACGCATACACACAAACACGTTGTCGGACAAATTTCTCAACGCCATTACTTCCGAAATTTCACCTTTTGAATTCTCTTTTTTGCACCGTCCATTTTGCCCTCCATTCTATTTGGGCTCATAAATTAATTACCATTTCAGCAGTGAGAAAGATAGAACCGACTACCACTTTCCCACATAATTGTTGTCCTCGTGCGAAAATAAGAAAGCGCCACCATATAAATTTGGTATATATTGATACATTTAAAAAAAGAATTCCACCATTTTGTTTCACAGTTTGATCTGTTACTGCTGTTGTTGTTGTCGATATAGCAGAAGTGCTTGTATGATTCTCGACCGTAAAACAGCAAAACACTTTGTAATTAAAAACTAATTAACTGCTGCGAAACAAAACTGATGGGATTATTTCTTTAATTAAATCTGAATTAATGCAGGTAAGCGACCGCAACACTATCAACGTCCAATTGGCTAACAACGAAATTAATATCCATGGAAGCAGTTCTTTCGCAGAATGTCTTGCAATGTAATTCTTTCCAAAACAAAAATATTACGTAACGCAGATGATAACATTTGATTATAATGCACACATATACACGACCAGAAATACACACACCGATACACATAATAACACACACACAGACAAACACACACACAGACAAACACAAACACAGACAAACACAAACACAGATATATGCATGTTTTTATGAGTTAATTAGATCTGTGATGACGTCTGTGTTTCCGGACGATTCCATCCACTTAGGGAATCGAAGCAGTCAGATCCCATTAATATATGAACGTATGATCAAACTTGTAGAGAAGACATATACGTAGGGACGTTAATATATATATGCTCAGAAATTTTAAGTAGAACAGCCGAACCCAGCAGGCGTCACTGCTGACCGTCTGTACGAAGGATTATTTACCTATATTCAGTGGAATACATCCACTGGTTTCAAAAATAGAAATATTAATATTTTTAAGTCTCTCTAAAGTAGATTACGGCAGCTGTACTGGATATTAATAGTTATCGCCAAAAATATTAATATTTCTATTTTTGAAAACCAGTGGATGTGTTCCACTGAATTTAAGTAAATAATCTTTCGTACAGACGGTCAGCATCGACGTCTGCTGGGTTCGACTACTCTACATTGATAAGGGTCAAACACCCTGAAACTAGTCTATAGATGCCAGACCAGCAAGGGGAAGCGGCTGAACTTCCCTGTACGAAGGTTATAATGGACACAGGTTCGTGTGTCACATAGCTTGCTAGAGGCGATGGCCTCTTGGAGTTAATCAACGGCAGCATTCGTCCTATTTTTTGGACTGCCATGTTAGCTTGGCGATAACTATCAATATATATATGTACATATGTATATATGCATAAATACGTATATTATTCATATAATACATTTATGTAAAGATTTATAGCCAGTGACAGAGTTTCACAAGTCGTTGTAATTTCGTAATACAAATTAAAGGCGAGCACTCATATCAAATAACCATGTATTCTATAAAAGAGAAGACATAAATAATCAATATAATACAAGAAGAGAATGTTAACACTGTGTAGCAATGACCAGCATTTGTGTTGTAGGCATGTATAGAGATGATGGGATTAATGTTAGAAATGACGTAGTGTAGTGACTACATATTGTGGTGGTTTAGAGATCTGTGGTTTGCAATAAATTATAAATAAAAGTTTAGAGGTTGACAGGGGGCGGGAAGCTAACCTGCACAAAACTTATCTACGAATACTGTAAGACGAGCGCAGGAACATTTATATGGAAATAGATACATCTACTGAGTGCCATACATAAGCTCTATAGTACATGCATAAACACATACATATCTATATGCATCTATAGACACACACACATATATATATATATATATATATATATATATATATATATATATATATATATATATATATATATATATATATATATATATATATTTACACACGCTTACACACACGCTCACACTCACACGTATATACACATTAGTCTAGCCGCTGACAAATACAAAGTACAGGGTCACACATACATTCATGTACGTATTTATATATTTATATATTCATATAGTTATACACACACACACACACACACATATATATATATATATATATATATATGTATGTATATGCATACATATAAACGCAGGAACACACATAGATACCCTCTCACACACACACAAACACACACAACCATATTAGTGTGCGTGTGAGTACGTACCATTATTTAGCTTTAGTGGTTTCAGATTTTGATAAATTGGCATATCAAAACCTCTCAATTCGCTATTTGTTTAGTTTTGTCTTAACTTCTTTCTCCATCCCCCCGCATTCTGGCTTCCACCCCGACGAAACCAAAAAGAAAAGAAAGTGAAAGCAAATAGACACATAGGGAAACAAAACGGAAAGAAAACAGTAAGATTATGTCAAAAGATCTTTAGTTATATAAGCTTTACATTAATGTTGTTCTCGAAGTGGTTTCTGTCTTAAGTAATAAAAATATATTTAACTATTCCCTTGCTAAAAATCTTTGAGACTCACATTCACAAACGCACACACAGACACACACAGACACACACACTCACGTACGCTCACATATATCTATCTATCATTAATTTTCTTTTCTATGCGTTACGTTTAGAAACATTTTTTTTTACATCTTACCATTTTACAGAAGCACAACGCTACGACTTTAAGATAATAAAAGTCATGTTGCTGGGCAAAAAATACCAAACCATTTTAATGTTAGCACACAAAAGTGGGAGGAGTGCAAACGATATCGCTTCCTTCTAAACTTTCAGTGAATTTTTGCTTAAGTAACATTAATATAAGACACGTTGTTATTTTCTTCGATTCCAACTGATTAATTTTGTTTATATTGTTTGGTCTTTAAAATATCGTTGCATTATTGTTTTGATTTTAGAGTGGCATGACGGCTTCTTTTTTTTCTGTTTTTGGTGGGGAGAAGCCATAACCAGCATTTTATTGCGTACATTTGTTATTTGCACTGTGAACAGCTCGGACAGAAACGATGAATTGTATGTTTATTCTTAATACGATCCAGCAGAATTCAAACAAAAATATGCCATTCGCTCTTGAGCAAGTCACAGGAGAACAACTGATATGTTAACGAGACGAAGCATGTCGAAACATGAGTGTCCTAGAATCCATTGGCACCAATCATAAATGGTCCCATTTTCGACGTAAATGGTAGAACTGAAAAGTTGTTTTCAAGTGACGTACACAACAGCGGCTGGCATGCTTTCGATCGAATGTCTCGAAATGTATTGAGGTATGCAAAGCCTCGTTACATACGTTCACTAAGTTTTATATTCGGAATGTTTTGCGTTTGAAAACAAAAAACATTTTGTTTGCTACTTACAAATTGACTTATTACCGAAGGATATACTGTGGACAAAGATAAAGCGATTAGCCAGATGAAAAGATTATGCAAGTACAATTGTTCCGTGCTGTTAATAATTTTTTCTCTGAACTATTCAAGTAGAATTTCACTCTTGTCATGTGAAGTTACTAATTCATTCCTGAGCACTACTCCAGTTCTGGAGGATAAGACAAAGTGAGAGGTCTACCACAACACTTTGTACACTGCAATACAAGTTATTCCGAGAAACTGGAAGGCAGAGAGAGAGAGAGAGAGAGAGAGAGAGAGAGAGAGAGAGAGATACAGAGAGATACAGAGAGAGAGCGAGAGAGAGGGAGAGAGATTGAAGAAGGAGAGAGAGAGAGGAGGAAAAAGACAAGGAGAGATACAGAGGCTCGCCGCAAAGAACGTAATCTAAGACGAACACAATAGCGATAAGCATATTTATACTCACTCTGCCGGAATGTATGTCAATCATCGTGTCTGTGTGTGTGTATGTA
>NC_069000.1:4878875-4881803 GCF_001194135.2 Octopus bimaculoides
ATATTCTTGTGAATCAGTCTGTAGGAAGTCAGGCTACACTGTCTTGAGGTGATGCATTTTACTCATTGTTCCTTGAGTTCAAGTCCTGCTTAAGTCACGTTTGCTTTTCATTCCTCTAATATTGATGAATAAAGTACTAATCAAATACTGAGATTAATTCTTTTGTCTCACCCTTCGACCGGTCCCCACCCTGTCGTACTGTCTCTGTATTGGTTTTTGCAAGTTGCAGACTGAGAACGGTTCTTTGACAGCACTTACAGAGTACCTTTAGAAACGAAGAAATGAAGAAGGATTGAGCGAAGATGCCAACAATATATATATTTATTTTTTTTATATAGAAGCAAAGAAAAACAAATAAGAAAAGAAAAAAAAATGAAAAAAAACCGATATTTTACTGGAGCCTTGGATGCTTGCAATCATCTCTTATAGAAGTTTAAAAAAAGACAAAAACAAAACAAAGAAAAAAAAACAAACAGTCGATATACCAGTGGAACCGTCCAAGTATTGACTGATATGTAGAACAGCAGTGAAAAGAAATAAAAGGCGAAGTTTGGTGATGTTATTATCGTTGATATAACCGCAGCTGAAATTGCGTGAGAGCAAGCATAAAATGGCGGAAGACTTATTGAAGTTCACAGTCTTACTGCAATAAGAAACACATGGTGTGATCAGCAAAAAAGATAAATAAATAAGGGATTAAAAGTAACAAAAAGCGAAAACCTACTTCATTATATTCTTACTTTCTGCAACTGATTTTATGGTTGTTTTGCTCTGTAATTTATTACTTTGGAGAAGCAAGAAAAACAACAATAATATCTGATATCGCATCTGCCACCGTTATGTGGGTTATGTTGCTCATTAAATCAATGGTGTATTGGCAGAAGAATATGGTGAGCGTCGGACGAAACGTGTCATGTTTTACTTGTTCCGGTTTTTAAGTTCTGAGATCAAATCTAACAGAGGTCAAATTTGCTTTTCATCATCCGTGATCGATGAAATAATGTACCGTTTGAATCGTTTTAGATTTCGAATGATACCATTTCACAGGAAAGGCGAGCAGGCCTGCATCCCCACTGGTCAAGAGGCTACTTTGTCGCAGGATTAGCCATTTCCAGAGAGATGTGTGGGCTGAAGAACTGAATGAACTGAAGAGTTTTGCTCAAGAAAAAACTGCTCAGGGAATCGAATCCACGATCTCAAGATCGTGGGTGCAACGCGACTAACCACTTGACCATTTGTCTTCCAACACAGCACACACACCTACACACACACACGCATGCGCGCGGATGTCTTTATAATGAACTGAATGAAGAAATACTCAAAACGGGGAATTTGGATATCGATTTCTTTAATTCAAGTTAATCGTAGAACCAATAAAAACCAGTGTCCTATTTTACCATTATATTATTCAACCCGAAAATATTACCAATATCATACTGAAATTGCACCGAGAATATATCATCTCCCCCTCTCCCTCTATCTCTCCCTATCTATCTATCTATCTATCTATCTATCTATCTATCTATCTATCTATCTATCTATCTATCTATCTATCTATTTATCTATCTATCTATCTATCCCACACATATACAAAGACGACAGCTGCCGTAAGTAAGCCTTTGGTTTCTTGCGACGAAACGTTTCATCTACCTGATAATAAAATAATATAATCCTATGAAACTAATGATGCACGACGTCATCAGAACGCATATGAATTATTCACTGCAGTAATATATACTTTAATGTGTGAGGCACAATTGAAGTTTAACGTTTCGTACATTTAGCCTTCTTCGGGAAGACAGAAAATGGTCTAATGATCTGGCCGCAGAATTGGTAAAGAGTAAAGAACATTGGTGGAATAACATCTATATTTCCGAAGGAAGGGCAAACGAAAGACTTAACCACTCAGGTAATTCATGTTAGTTTCGGTATTGGTCTCTGACTTAGTAACAAGGCCTGGCATTTTGGATGTGAGGAGATTAGTCGATAACAACGAGGCAAATATACGATAGGTATTATTTTATCGACTCCCAAAGGATGAAAAGCAATGTTGAATCTCTGTGGATTAGCAATTCAAAGGCAAAAGCTCGGAACAAATATCGAAAAGCATTTTTTCGATGCTCAACCGATTCTGTACCTTCAGCTCCTGCACTATAGCAAAAGATTACATCAGTGACTACAGCTCCTACTGCTGCTGCTACCACCACCACCACCACCACCACCACCACCACCACCACCACCACCACCACCACTACTACTACTACTACTACTACTACTACTACTACTACTATTATTACTACTACTACTACTGCCAGTGTCACTACAATTACTACACCACCACCACCTCAACCACCACGACAACAACTACCACCAACGACCACTCTACCACCAACGACCACAACTACCACTACTGCTGCTGCTTCTACTACTACTACAATTAGCACTATCACCACAACTATTACAATCACAACTAACACCACCACCCACCATTACTACTACTTCTGCAACTACTACCACACGTACTACTACAGCTGTTGCTGCTGCTACTACCACCACTACTGCTACTATTGCTGCTCCTGCTGCGACTACTACTATTACTACTTCTAATACTACAACTGAAGATACTGCTCCTCCATGGTGCTGCTGCTACTACTACTACTAATCATTTTAATTCAATCCTCCCCCTCTTGCTAGCTCTTCTTCTTTTTTTCTGAAATGAGTTGTGCAATTTCTTTCAAAACTAAACACACGAATTTTTCTAAATCAGTTTCCATAGCAACATACACATTTTTTTATGAAAAACTGGCTATTTCTCGTTTTTTGTTTTCTTTAATTTTGTCATTTTATATAATGGCGAAAAGTGATAATTAATAGATAGGCTGTGGGATATTTATGAATGAAAACTACGCACCAATAATTATTGCTAAT
>NC_069000.1:4882166-4884832 GCF_001194135.2 Octopus bimaculoides
ATATATACATTTACGAAAATGCTCTAATCTTTCTTTCTTTACCTGTGTACATAGATAGATAGATAACTCACACACACACACATATGTACATATATACATACATTGCCAAACGGAGCGCGAATGGAAGACCCGGATGATGAAGGGGACAAGTACCTTGGGATCTTGGAGCAGGACAATATCTTGCACACAGAAATGAAAGACAAGGTCATCACTGTATATTTCAAGTGCCTCAAACCACTCTTGAAATCAAAACTCAATTTAAGGAACCTTGTGACTGCCATCAACATATGGTCTGTCTGTCTGTATGTCTGTCTGTCTGTATGTCTGTCTGTCTGGCTGTCTGTCTGCCTGCCTGTCTGTCTGTCTATCTATCTATCTATCTATCTATCTATCTATCTGTCTGTCTGTCTGTCTGTCTGTCTGTCTGTCTATCTTTCTATCAATCTACCTGTCCGTCTGCTTGCCTACCTGCCTGCCTGTCTGTCTGTCTATCTGTCTGCCTGTCTCTGTCAATCTCTCTCTCTCTCTCTCTCTCTCAATTTAAATACTTTCTGAAATAAACATTAACATCATTTGAATGACTTCCAGGAAGCTAATGGTTGTGGTAAGAGCACCCAGCTCTGAGTGCGATACTTATTATTGCAGAAGCATACTTAAGTTAATTACGACAGTGCAGTTATTTTGTGATCCATTACTTCATACCTATTTCTTCTCTCTCACTCTCTCTCTCTCTCTCTGCCCGTCTCTCTCCCTCCCTCTCTCTCTCTCTCTTCCCGTCTCTCTCCCTCTCTCTTCCCGTCTCTCTCCCTCTCTCTTCCTCTCTCCCCCTCTCTCTCCCTCTCTCTCCCTCTCTCTTCCTCTCTCCCCCTCTCTCTATATCCCGCTCCGAAGACACATATATATACACACAGAGAAGAGGAGCCTATCGCTGAAGAAATCTGAGCGAGTGTGACTACAACGTGTCACATTCTTTTTACACGTAGAAAATAAAGGAGATTATCCAGATACGTCTCATGACCCGTTGACAATTCACCAGAAAGCAAGTAACCCTCATTCTTCTACTTACGAAAAGGACTAGTAGTAAATCCCTACTTAGATACTAAACTAAAACTAGAAGCCATTTCTAATGGTTCGACAAATTTCCATATCTTACGTATATTTGGAGCGTGATTAATTAACTAACACATATTAATGCACATCGAAGTGGTTATCAGAAAACCTTTGACAAGTTGAAGTCAAAAGAATTCATTCGTTTTTATTTCTTACTCTAATCCGTTCCAAAGTTATTCGAAGTAAAAACCGTGATTAACGAGGATAGATTTGCGACCGAGGTACATATGTTTGGCTGTGTTTGCATGCGTTGGAGAGATTCAGATCTTATTTTTTTTCCACCATTGTATATAAACTCATGAAAACTAATGAGCTGCGATGTTTGATACTCGCCAATACAACGCCCACCACTTTCGTGTTAATTGTTACTGCTTTATTTCCTGTCCACAATACCGTACACCCACCCATGAACAGAATAATATCATTCAGTTATGAAGTACTGGTAGAACCAAAAAAGTAGTCATTAGCTGTTCATATAAAATTTCATCAATTCATAAACAATATTCAATAAATTGAATGAAACGCTACAATTTCTGTCATCCTACAATAATTTGCTTTTTGTGTACCATCATTTCATACGACTTTTCATATTCACAGTATTGTATGAAACTAGGAAAACTCGATTATCTCAAATGTAAAGCCGATTACACTTTTGAAGTACACAGCAAAATTATATTACAACTTAAGGGACATATTTTAGTTATTTGATATCTAAAACATCATTTATTTCAGCAAGAACGAACGCTTTCAGGAAATTTCCATCGTTGTAAACTTGAACATATTGTGACCAAATGAAATTAATTTTGAAAAGTGGTTCATAGAGGGTTAAACCACGTAAGGTTATGAAACACCATGATCCTTCTTTGAATTAGTTACCATTAATAAATGGATCGAGAGTTTAACTCTGACGATCTAAAGTTTTGGTTTTTTTGTTGTAAAAAATAAAATTCCTTGACGTTGCTAATGCAATTAAAAGAAACTATTGAAGGGAATTAATTTCGTGACTCTCATACAGAGAACTGCAACAACAAAAAAGAATTATTTGTTGTTTGGTTTTATATTGCTTCCTTTCTTTATACGAAACTAAACTTCAAACCCGTAGTTGTGAATGAATGAATAAATATATGGAGGGTTCAAAAGGTATCTGTTAGAAAACGTTTTATTGGATTGTGTTGGAATGTATAATAAATGCGTTATTCTATTCTAAAAAAGAAAAAAAAAACAAACAAAAAAGACAGCAAAAGCAGTACTTCTCTCATTTTTATGAAACCAACTTATAAAATATTTTGCAAAGTAGAAAACAATGGCTACGCATGGACATATACAAAAGCATTCACGTATGTATAATACAATATATGTCGTAATATGATGTATTGTATTATACATAGAGATACATAGGCACATAACACACACACACACACACACACATATACGTACATTTATGTTCTACGGAATACATACTTACATATATACATTCATACATACATACACATATACATATGCATGCATGTGTGTGAGTGTGTGTGTGTACATATAAATATATATATATATATATA
>NC_069000.1:4885163-4886250 GCF_001194135.2 Octopus bimaculoides
ATATATATATATATATATATATATATATATATATATATATATACATATATATGTATATAAATATATATCTAAATGTCTGTACATATACATACACACACACATAACTACATATAGGCGCACAACCCTTCACACACACATACAGAAGATGAAGTAAAGATACGATGTGAGTACACTTTTGTAAAAAAGAAAATGATAGACCAACATTAAACTAAACAGAGTAGATAAAGGCGCGGTTCAACCGACCCTTTTTATCACAAACAACTTGTGATGTTGGCGAGCGAGTTGGCGGAAACGTTAGCACGCTGGACGAAATACTTTTCGGTACTTCGTCTGTCGTTACGTTCTGAGCTCAAATTCCAGCGATGTCGACTTTGCCTTTCATCCCTTCGGGGTCGATTAAATAAGTACCAGTTACGCACTGCTGTCGAAGTAATCGACTTAATCCCTTTGTCTGTCCTTGTTTGTCCCCTGTATGTTTAGCCCCCAGTGGGCAATACAGAAATAAATCGACTTGTGTTATTGCTTGTAAAAGAGAAGGGACATGTGATATTCTGAGGTTGATGATCTTGACGTTGTTGCTATCAAAGTCGTTGTCCTTGTTGTTTTGATGACTTTCAGATGTAGTGCAGTCAACAATTGGTCCTTTTTAGTCAGGAGTATTCTGTCCAATGGCAGTAGAAAATTTGTTAAAGGCAGGTCTTCTTGACCATATATTATCCATATATCCCTTGGATTCTTATTTTACTCGCACGGAGCTCTATGACCATTTAATGCTAATGAATACTATTAATTTTTTAAATTAAATATTAATAGTAATATTATAAAAATATTGTTAAAATATGTTGGGCATTGTAGATTTATAACTAACTTATTGCACATAAACTTTAACAGCAACATTTTATATGAATCCCCCGAGGGCCATATCGACCCCGGTTGCAAACGACTGGTTCTGACCATCACACATCAAGACACGATGCTATAGTCCGAGGCTATGGAAAACATTTGCACAAGGTACCAAGCAATGGAACTAAACCCGGAACCATGTGGTTGAGAAGCAACGTTCTTACCACGTAGCCATTTCATATAT
>NC_069000.1:4886390-4887451 GCF_001194135.2 Octopus bimaculoides
TATATATATATATATACATATGCATATATTATATATATATTATATATATATATATGTATATATATATATTTATATGCATTCATATATGCATAAATCAATAAGCCCTTATGACTATATGCGCACATGTCTATGTGTGTGATGCCTGTGTGTGTGTGTGTTTGTGTATATGTGTGAGTGTGTGTGTATGCACGCGTTTGTGTATGCACCTGTGCACAGGCAGAGAGCGCGACAAAGGGAATTCGAAATGGGATACGAATTGATAAATTCAAGGGAAACCAGAATGAAACAGAAAATGAATGAGAAGGAGAGGGAAAAAAATGATAATGTGAAAGTGAAAGTGGGAGTAATAACGATAGATAGTTCGCTAAGAAGAGGGTGGCGGGATGCGTCAAAGCAGGACGATTCAATGTGTGATGGAAGATATATTATGGACGATATGAAGAAATAGATAATAAAAGCGTTATAAAACTAAATATATGCTTGGCTGAACTCTTTGTCTCTGTCGCTCACAGCCTCACCCACATCGTGTATATATACATACATCCATGTATATATATATATATATATATATATATATATATATATATGTGTGTGTGTGTGTGTGTGTGTGTGTGTGTGTGTGTGTGTGTATATATATCTACGTATATATGTGTGTGTGTGTTTGTTGGGAGAGGATACCATTATACTTAACTCCCAGGGTGCTCTCTAGTGTAATGAAACAACAAAGGTTTCTATGTACATATGAAAGTGATAAATCAGTTATATATTATTTATAGTACGACAAACTTTAATCCGAAATTTTATGATATGTAATAAAATATATTGACGTGTGTATAACAAAAGATACTACGATACTGATGTGTAATAAAAGATACATACACACATACACACACACACACACACACACGCATATATATATATATATATATATATATATATATATAGACACATACGTGAATACATGTATGCATATATATGTGTGTATATATATATAAATATATATATATATATATACAAATCTATATATGAATATATACATAAATATATATGTATGTATATAT
>NC_069000.1:4888142-4888853 GCF_001194135.2 Octopus bimaculoides
ATATATATATATATATATATATATATATATATATATATACATGTATATGTGTGTATGTGTCTATATATGTATATATGTGTGTATGCAGCGTTGTATTAACAAAAGGAAAATAATGGAAGCGAAGATATTGTTGTTGTTGCTTTTATTGTTGTCTTATTACAGTTCTGTATTGATCAAGTAGAATTGTCTTCACCTCTATCACTAAAAATTCGTGCAATCCAACCATGCCCATCCTATCATGTATAAATTTAACGAGAGGTAATATATTTCGCTCCGTGTCTTTGTTTTTAAGGATTGCATCTTTTTGTGATATGCATCAATTTTCGTTAGGAATTTTTTTCTTATTCTGTTTACTTTGTTTAATCCTGTCTAAGCTGAGGGATTGTCAAAATATTCCCAACTCTTCCGGCCGTGACTCTCATTTCCTTATTCAGACAGTGGCGTCGGTTGAATTCTTTGTAAGACTATCTATGACAAGATGCTGATCTTTTTCTCTTAGATGCCTACACACCATGCGTATACATAGCAATTACAGCAGGGTGGATGGTCATGGGTAGAATGTTTAGATGTGACTGATAAAAGCTAATTTAGAACAGAGCAGCAACAGGAACAACGACAGCAAAAACAGCAAAAATATTTTCATACACGAGAAATATGCCCGTGTGTGTGTGTGTGTGTGTGTGTGTGTGTATGTATATATATATATATATA
>NC_069000.1:4889315-4892115 GCF_001194135.2 Octopus bimaculoides
GTGGAATGGCACCGACAGAAATGTATCGGTTTTGCTCTGCGTATATCAATAGCTGTTTTTCTTCGAAACTAAAACATGATTTATTAGCTTGCCACAGGAGACATGTATTTGTAAGGAATTGAGGAAGTGGAATTTTCATCTTGTTCACCAAGACCATTCTCGTTTTCCTCATCATTCCTGCTGTCACTGTCATCTTCCTCGCCATCGTCGTCGTCGTCGTCATCATCATCATCATCATCATCATCATCATCATCATCATCATCATCATCACCACCATCGTCGTCGTCGTCGTCATCATCATCATCATCATCATCATCATTATCATTATCATCATCACACTCCAAATCATTACCATTTCCATCCCTTCTCTCTACCATTCTTTTCTTTACCTCATCTCCATTGCTGTCATCGTCGGCGTCATAGTTACCATCATCTTTACCATCATTGTCGTTTCTCTTGATTCCATTGTTATTGTCATCATCCTCATCATCATCATCATCATCATCATCATCATCATCATCATCATCATCATCATCATGATCATCAACATCGCCATCAACTCTGCCAGGTCGCCGCCGAAGTGATGATGATGATGATGATGATGATGATGATGATGATTACGACGACGATGATGATGATGTTGATGATGATGATAGTGATGCTAATTATTGTAATTCAACAGAACTATATTATTCCAACAGACCTATAGTACACCGCCAATATTTACTTATCTATTTTCAACATTAGAGATATAGAGAAGAAGCAATTCAAGTCAATACCCCGTGAAGTTATTTTTTTGTACTCTGTCTTGTGTTTAATTAATTTTTTTTATTAATTAAATTAGCTATGTTTACTTGTTTGCTTCATTCATATTTTCCTTCTTCATTGCTTGAATCTTCTATATCTTTCATTCCTTTTTAATTATCTTTCAGTTGGCGTTATGGCGCTGAAAAAGTTTTAAGTTTACAGGTAAACTAATTCTTTTTTTTTTTTTCAATAGTTCACTATTAAAGTGATTAGTTTTCAAGAAAGCTTAATATTCAACTAGATTAATTAATTATACAGCAACATTTGATTTTTTTTTTAAACAAAAACAAAATAAATAAAAAGGTGGTTCAATATATGACTAAGAGACCAGACATCAAGTTTATCTCGTAAATGTGAGAGATGTGAGGTTACAAATGTGTACGTCCATTTTTTAAGCATTTATTATTCATTATTATTATTATTATTATTATTCAGTAGTTTTATTTTTATAACGTGCTTTCACTTCACTACCGAGCGCAGCTCTGTGCGCCTTGGGTATGTGCTGTGGTTTGCTGTGGTGCTCTTGTTTACTGTATTGAAAGTGCTTTGCGTAGAATGTGTGCAGTACCCAGTAGTGCAATTTTCTGTATGTTATATATATTTGTAAGTCCTGGTGTTTTTGTTATGTATTTGTCTGAATATTTTTTTATTATACCTAAGGCACCTACTATGATAGGAATTGTTTCTGTTTTTAGATTCCACATTCGAGTTATCGCTATTTCCAGGTCTTTGTATTTTGAAAGTTTTTCCATTTCTTTTAGAGAAACGTTGTCATCTGCTGGTATTGAAACATCAATTAGAAGGCATTTTTTTCCTTCATGATCTTTGACAACTATATCTGGTCTATTTGCCTTAATTTCTCTATCTGTGTGTATTGGCATATATTATTATTATTATTATTATTATTATTATTATTATTATTATTATTATTATTATTATTATTATTATTATTGAACTTAGTAGTAGTAGTGTGACTACTACTACTACTACTACTACTACTACTACTATTGTTGTTGTTGTTATTATTGAGGTGGCTATTTGGTGGAATCAAGACGAAATGCTTCGCGGTATTTCGCCCCGTCGGGAGGTTCTGAGTTCAAATTTCACCGAGGTCGACTGTGCCTTTCATCCTTTCGGCGTTGATAAAATAAGTACTAGGGTCGATGTAATCGTCTCATCCCCTCCCCCCAGAATTGCTGGCCTTGTGGCAAAATTTGAAACCATCATCATTATAATCGTCATCGTTATTGCTATTGTTCTTATTCTTATTACACGCACTCGTGCAGTGTCCAAGCATAGTCGATGTGTGTTGTTATGTGGAACAGCCGCTATCGCACGTGGGTCGTATTCGACTATCGGCGAAATCCATCAAGACTGTCACTTAATCACCAGTGTTTAACAAGGCATAGAAGGCGGTGATCTTCTTTCTTGTAGCTATGGCAAAAGAGGTTTGTATGTTGGATACTTCCGTTTCGAGGCAAGCTCGTATTGACTTTTCCAAATTCCACTTGGAAAGTGATGGTGAAGGGAGAGTTCTACCCCCCGGTGAATTTATGAAAGGATGAGTGAGTGTAGGAAGAATGGTTAAGGTGAATGGCCCTACTATAAGCATGCGGCTGTAGACAGAAGAACACTCTTGACCGATATCGAATCTTTGGTGGTCCGGGTAATCCTGGATCTGTGCGGTTCCTTGATTGTTCCTAATTGGAGTCACCTCTTTTATCTGGAGGATTGCATTATTCATGTTATCATATGCTATTCTTTTATTCTCTTATTCTTTTATTTGTTTCAGTCATTTAACTGCGGCCATGTTGGAGCACGTCCTTGTGATCATTTTAATCTCATTTCATCCTCTTTTCCATTTCTATCTCCTCATCTTTCCTGTAAAACCTTTTCCCACCACAAGTTGTAGATTGCCCTTGTGATATCACGCTTAGCTTTGCCCTTGTGGCTAATAAAATAATCTCCTTCTTCTTTTTTTTTTTTTTTCTTC
>NC_069000.1:4892125-4894792 GCF_001194135.2 Octopus bimaculoides
TCTTCTTCTTCTTCTTCTTCTTCTTCTTCTTCTTCTTCTTCTTCTTCTTCATTTGTATCTTTTCATATTTGTCTTGTTCTTTTTTTTCCTGTCGCGTTCCTAATTAATACCATCCAAAGAGAACAAAATAATGTTATCCAATATTGATAATTTAAATTTTGTTAATTAATAATCATTAAAATTAGTCACAATTTATAATACATAGTATAGTCTGGGAAGCGTTGTTTGTACGTTCCATTTAATTTTTTTAATATTTTTTTTTTTTTCGTTTCATAGTCTTCTGTCTGTATCTGTCTCCAACAAAATGGTGGTAGTTTCGTTTATTTTTTGTTTTGTATTTTAACTTGTCGTTATTCCTTTTATTAGTTTCGTTATTTTTATTTTACTCCATGTAGCAAGAAGTTTCCAGCAGAAAATTTTGCTGTCTTCAAGAAACAAAAGATTAGATACCAAAAAAAAAAAAAGAAAAAGAAACCCAAGAAGAAACAGACAAATAAAAAAAACACTTTAACGAAAACGATAAAATAAAATAAAGAAAAATGATTATTTTAAGAATTATGAATTAATATCCAAAAGATTTTACTCTTACGTAACAAAGACAAAAAAATATAGAAGTATCATTCTAAGATTCACACTTCTTCTTCTTCTTCTTCTTCTTCTTCTTCTTCTTCTTCTTCTTCTTCTTCATCATCATTTTCTTCTTCTTCTTCTTCTTCTTCTTCTTCTTCTTCTTCTTCTTCTTCTTCTTCTTCTTCTTCTTCTTCATTATCATCATTTTCTTCTTCTTCTTCTTCGTTATCAACATATTATTATTATTATTATTATTATTATTATTATTATTATTGTTGTTGTTGTTGTTGTTATTATTATTATTATTATTATTATTATTATTATTATTATTACTACTACTACTACTACTACTACTACTACTAAGGTGGCGAGCTGGCAGAATGGTTAGCATGCTGGACGAAATGCTTAACAGTATTTCGCCCGTGGCTCCGTTCTGAGTTCAAATTCCTCCGAGGACGATATTGCCTTTCATCCTTCGGGGTCGATAAAATAAGTACCAATCAAGTACTGGGTTGGTATAATTGACCTACCCTCCTCCGCCTTGTGGCAGAATTTGAAACCGTTATTATTATTTTTTTTATTATTATTATAACTGTTGTTGTTGCTGTTGATATTGATGTTGTGTTGTTGACGACTACAGAACTGATGTGTCTACGCCATTGCCTCGAAACAAGAATATGCAGATTGTTTTCCCTCATAAATGACAGAATGTATGCTCCCGACAAGACATATGGAAGCTGTCTGCAGAAAATATGCGTGCAAGATATACAAAAACTTGTAAACCTACAGATTAAATGCACAGCCATAACAATCCAGCACAGAAACTTATAGTTATATCATGCAAGTGCAAACGTAAACTCATGATGTTAGCAAAAATCCTGTGAATTTTCCATCAGTTCCTTTGTCGTTCTTCAATGTAATTGTTTAAGCTCCCAAGGTAGATATATTACTAGTAAATGAATCTAGGAGATGGAAACTAGGCGAAACCCTGTCACATGTGTGTGTTTGTATTTCTCATCTGTTTTCAACGTCTTGTTGAATAGGACTATAGACTAAAAAAAAAGAGAAAAGAACACAGCACTGGGTTGATTTGTACAAGTTAACCTCTTATGGAGGTGTCCTCACATGGCCGCGTCCAATGAGCAATATAAGTAAAGCATAAAATTTATACGGTATATATATATATATATATATATATATATATGTATACCGTAGATATATATATATGTATATATTTATATTTATTTATCCATGTGAAAGTATTTGGCTGTGTATATGTGTGTGGGCGAGTGTGTGAATGTATTCATTGTCAAGCTTGTTGCTATCTGTTGCCGTGGGGATAAAAATGGCTGTTACCACCAAAACTACCACCAGCCCCAGCACCCCCACCTACTACAAGCAATACTCGTCTTAATTAGCATTGTATCACACATCACATCCACTACTAGCTATAATAATTAATAGCGGACAATATACTATTCAGTGGAATATACAATGATTACAAAGCTGTTCTTTGGAAATGGCTGCATCCAGTTCCCAACGGATGTATATTTGACCGAACGTTCATATCCTCATTCATCATAAGAGAGTAATCAGCCATCTTAGCTATTATTCAGGTTTTCAGTGTACGTGTATGTATATGTGTGTATGTATGCGTATGTATGTAAGTGTGTATATGTATATGTATATGTGTGTATATATGTGTCTATGCGTGTATGTATGTGTGTAAGTATGGAGGTGCGTGTATGTGTGTATGTGTGCATGTATGTTTATATATATATATATATATAAACATACCTACCTATATATATATATATATATATATATATATAAACATACCTACCTATATATATATATATATATATATATATATATATATATATATATATATACATATATATGTCTATGTATGTGCGTATGTATAAAATTATATGTTATACACATGCATTTATACACATTTATGAATATACATACATACAAATATTAACGAAGCATACACACACGTACGCACACGTACGCACACATACATACATGCATGCATACATACATACATATATACATACTATACTATACTATACATACATACATACATACATA
>NC_069000.1:4894907-4896167 GCF_001194135.2 Octopus bimaculoides
TATAACAGATACGCACACACACATATGTATTCATCCATCCATCCCTCCATTCATCGATCGATAGGTACGTAAATACATAAACTTACATATATTTATAAACCTATATATTTTTCTTCACGTGTATTTAGTTTTCTGTCTGTCTGTCTGCCTCCCTCTCCTTTTCTCTCACACTCTCTCGCTCCCTCTCTCAATCTCTCACACTTATTTTCTCTGCATCTCGATATTTCTATCTATCTATCTATCTATCTATCCATCTATCTATCTATCTATCTATCTATCTATCTATCTATCTATCTATCTATCTATCTATCTATCTGTCCGTCCGTCTGTCTATCTGTCTCTCTATCTACATATCGGTGTGTGTGTGTGTGTGTGTGTGTGTGTGTAAAACTAAGTAAATTGGCTTGATCTGGCCGACCGCTGAACTTCGAGTGTTGTGATATAGAAAGCCGTTTATGATTGCGTTTCAAATATGGGATATGAATCCCTGCTGACATTACACGAACCAAGTAGAATTTCTAGAATCCCCCGACCTTCCGGAATAAATAAATAAAGAAATGAAGAAAGAAAGAAAGAAAGAAAGGAAGAAACGGTATTAGATGACCCTGGAGTTAGGAAGAAAACACGCATTATAAAAGTAGACGAGAAAAATGATTCGGGAGTAAGGCAACAGAAGAATAATAAAAAGATACCAGATCCAAGGTTGAGAGGTGATTATATTATTGATAGTAAATTCAGAGGAGATTTCTTTCCTATGGTTCAGGATCTACAGTATAGCACTAAATGTATTTATGTTAACCTGTTACATATCCTTCCCGATTGTGAGTTTCCTGTTTGCAAGATAGACAGACGATCATTTATATACGTGACAAACTAACACACAGCGATATAAATATGGATGAATGTGAGACTTCAGGATGAGAAGCAGACTGTAACACACTTACACACAGAAAATACACACACATGTACACACACATGCACACACACAGACACCTACACATGCATACACGCACAAACACACGCTTAAGTATATGTGGGAGTGTACAAAGTGCTTGCGTGAAGGGGGGTGGGTGGCTGTGGTATGCTTGCAATTAATTATATGCGAATGTTTATGCATAGTAAATATATATATGATAATATGATGCACAGTAACTATATATACGGTCATGTGTGTCTTTTCAGATAAATGTGCTCATAGAATTGCGTACCTGAGTTTTAGTACACAAGCACATATATGCATGTATATATATATATATATAT
>NC_069000.1:4897062-4899326 GCF_001194135.2 Octopus bimaculoides
ATATATATATATATATATATATATATATATATATATATATATATATTTACACATATATGCATATATATATATATATATCCATATATCCCGGTGTGTTTTTAAACATATACATGTAGGTATTCATACATAAAAATATTAGCATATATGTACATACGTATACGTGTATGTGTGTCAATACGTATAAATGCGTACACACACACACACACATATATATACATATGTGTGTGTGTGTAGAACGAATCTATGCACATATCAGATACCAAATGCTTAACCCTTAATGCGTATGTTTATAAAAACTTAAATAACTGCTTCACCAAACGGAATCTCTAAGAAGCAAAGTAGAAATTACTGAAGGAAACTTCTCGTAATTTCGCTTTCTTCTTCGTTCTGAGATCTGTGATCGTCTGGAATATTTTCTCTTGTAAATCTATGAAGTTACATATAATCAAACTGAAATTCTGCGGTTATTCTGAAAATTGTAGTTGCTTTAATCTTTGGTCTGCGCCCATGTTTGGCCGCTGTCTTGAAGACTTCTGTCCACCAAATCGACCTGTGTACTGAGTTTTACATCTGGGACTTATCCTATTGCTGCCTTGCTGCCAAGCCGTTAAGCTAGGGGATCGTAAACAAACCACACCATATATCAAGCGGTGGTAATGTACAAACACAGGCACAAGACACAGGCATACATACATATATGTATGTCATTATTGAGTTTATTACAAGATTTCTTGCCAATAAAGAACCAGCTTGTAACTTTTGGGAAAGCATAGCATCACACAAAGCGGTACCTGGCTCCAGTCCTTCTTCTTCTCAGCTCAAAGATTTGAGTGACGTCGGCTCCAGCATCGAGACCAACTTCGTACAA
The DNA here is from genome assembly GCF_001194135.2 of Octopus bimaculoides. NCBI lineage: Eukaryota > Metazoa > Mollusca > Cephalopoda > Octopoda > Octopodidae > Octopus > Octopus bimaculoides. The sequence goes on from NC_069000.1 coordinate 4,897,931, forward strand.
GCATGAATGCAGGCTCGTAAAACGCTGCTCCTCTAAATGGAAACCTTATTTGACTTTGTGATTATGTGGCACAAACGTAAGCAGGCCGTGCCGACCACACAAGAAAACACAGTAAATGATATATATATATATACATATATACATCTGTGTATATATATTTAATATATCATATATATATATATATATATATATATATATATATATATATGTTTGTGTATGTGTGTGTGTAAAGTATACATATACATACATACATACATACATACATACATACATACATACATACACGCATATATAAATATACGCCGGTATATATGATTTCTCTTATGAGATGCACTAATCTATTTCAGTGACTTTTAATTGAAGTATCCAAACCTCGTAAAATGGAAAATGGTTTTGGTAACACGTAAAATTGTTATTAAATGAGGCACTGTTTCGATCGGGTGTGAAATATAGATAGGTAAATAAATTGATAGATACGTGCATACATACATACATACATACATGCATACATACATATACGTATGCATATTGTATGTATAAGTATATATTCACATACACACACATATATATGTATACATATTCATATATGCACACAAATTTATTTGCCAGTATGTAAATATATATATATATATATATATATATATATATATATATATATATATATATATAGGAACACACAGGCAGACATAAATACATATATATATATATTTGTCTGCCTGTTTGTCTGTATGTGTATGTGTCTGTCTGACTGTCTGTCTGTCGGACTATCTGTCTGTCTGTCTCTCTATATGTTTTTGACCGGCAGAGAAGGAAATGCACTTAACATGGTCCAGAACCCCTTTGCTGTAAGACAGATATTAGTTGAAGGAACGATGGCAGATATGAAACCGAAACTCGGAACCAGAAGCTTGTACTCGAATGAACTTCATTGAAGTCACTAGTTTGTTAGACTGGAGGTGGTAAACAAGGTGACGTATTACGTCAAACACTCTATTGCTAAACTGTTCTATTTCTTTTAGAAACACGAACGTCATTCTACATTCCAAGATTCAGAATATTCAAGTAAAGCGTCTGCTATTATTTCGAAATACTTATTGGAAATCAAAATCTACAAAGAGATAAATTGATACTGATAAAGTTGCAAAACAAAAACAAAAACTAAAATTCAAGAACGTATACGTATTTATCGTTGTTCAATGGTACTTGTATAGGAATTTAATATTTACATTTTTAAGTGATTCACCACTTAGAGAAAACAACACCTACATACAATATGTATGCATTTATGCGTTTGTGTATATTACTGTGTGTATGCGTGTGTACACAATTCTATAGTTGTATACATTTCAAAATACAAAATCAAGCAAAAATTAAGCAATACATATATACAGATATG
>NC_069000.1:4899336-4907164 GCF_001194135.2 Octopus bimaculoides
TATATATGTGTGTGTGTGTGTGTGTGTGTGTGTGTGTGTGTGTAAAAATGTATTTGTATATATATATATACACATATCTTTATATATGTAAACATGTATATATGTGTATGTATTTGTCAGTCTGTCTGTCAATCTATCTATCTATCTATCTATCTATCTATCTATCACTCTCTCTCTCTCTCTCTCTCTATATATATATATATATATGTGTGTGTGTGTGTGTGTGTATTTACATACATAGGTATATAAACACATACACGCACGTACGCACCACCCGACACACGTACACACATATCACAGTTAATAACACAAATTTAGCCTTAATACTCTAATAATACACAAGTTAAATCGAAGCCGTAAAGAAACATTAAAGATCTTTCTTCATTTCTTTCATTCCGCACATTATAAATTTCTTCTGTATTTCTCTTATTTGTTTGAACATTCTCAAGTATTTATCTTTGTTCTATAATAGTGACATTTTAATTTCATCGCTATTTCCATCTTTGATGGAGATGTCAAATAATAAGACGATATTCAAACAAATGAAAGTTATTTGCTAGATGGGAGCTGTTAAATGGAATGGTTTTGGATAAAATTTAATTATTTATTTCATATTCATTCTGTGTATTTACTTATACAAAGGCACAGCACATTAACACATACCTACATACTCGCCTTCTTGACACCCCCACTATCATCGCACATATAAATTACGTTTAGAAATTATACACTATTAGTTCTACATAACTACCTATATAAATATATTCTTTTATTCGTTTATTCTTTTACATGTTTCAGTCATTCATTTGACTGCGGCCATGCTGGAGCACCGCCTTTAGCCGATCAAATCGGCCCCAGGGCTCATTCTTTCTAAGCCTAGTACTAATTCTATCGGTTTATTTTGCCGAACCGCTAATTAACGGTAAGTATTTTACCGGCCCCATGAGGATGAAGGCAAAGTTGACCTCGACAGAATTTGGACTCAGTACGTAAAACCGGACAGAATGCAACTAGACATTTTCTCCGGCGTGCTAACAATTCCGCCAGCACATATCTTTTAATCTGCCTGAACACATTAAAGATGAATAAATACGCTATTGTTTTCCATTCATTCCAAGAACAATCATCGCCTTGGCAGACATCAGCATGCTCGGCAAATAATTTGTTTGTTCATTCTTCTGAACAAGATTTCGAGCAATTCTTAACTTCATAGGTCCGGTGGGAAAGCTTTGAATGACGAATCATAGAAACAGCAATGCCCCAAAGTGTTGTTACAACTTTGAATTGCGTGTGTCATAAACACATGTCGTCCACGAGGAGAAGTTGATCTCCGATGGGGATAAAAAGACAACGATTAGATATTTGCGTTTGAATCTATATTAAGAATAAAAACATTATTTCTTGTGTGGATTCTAGATGTCCTACGTGCATACCTTTAATTACAAGCTTTAAATAATATTTCGCTTTATATGATCATTGGTATACCTCTTCTCTTTCTGTGCATGTTCATTTCCTACGAATAGAAAAAATGATTTATGTAAAATACGAACAAATTATTGTCAGAAAATTACTATTTTTAAATCTCACAACGAGAGATATTCAGCAGCAGTACTTTGGAGTAAAGACTTTTGCGGACATAACATGGCAGCTCTGGTTTAAGACGAATGTTGCTGTAATTTAGCCCCAGGAGACATCGTCTCCGATGGGGATAAACAACAGCGATCAGATATTTGCGTTTGAATCTTTCAGAACATAGAGCAACATTCGTCCTAAACCAGGACTGCCGTGTTATGTTGACAAAAATCTTTGCACCAAAGTAACTCACTTATTTTGGATCTTTCAGGAATTGAGTTTACGTTTCTGGTTCAACTATTTGATATCATTCCAAGAACAATAGTTGTTGCTTTGAGATACTACATTCTTCTGATTTATGTTGTCAAGTCCTTATATTTGCACAATTTTTCCAACGTTTACATTGACGTGTTTCTGTCTGTTGCGTCAGAAACATCGATTAAACGACAGGCCTTTTCGAAAACAATGTTCCACAATGTTAACATGTCGCTTAGCCTCAAATTTCCGATCAGTCTGAAAATATTTTAACTGAATGAATCTATCCCAGTACTTATAGTCTTAAAGCGTGGCACGTACTTTAGATAGTCACTTTTGCCGAACCGCTATGTTATGGGGACGTTGACTTCCCAACACCGGTTGTCAAGCAGTGGTTGGGGACAAACACAGACACAAAGAGACACAAACAAACACATATTCATACGATGGGTTTCTTACAGTTTCCGTCTATCAAATCCACTCATAACGCTTTGGTCTGCGTGAAGCTATAGCAAAATATAGTTTCCAAATATACCTCCCAGTGGAGCTGAACCTAGAACCATGGCGTTGGGAAGCAAGCTTCTTAACACAACCACTCCAGGTGATATTATTAATTCATCTCCGGAGTCACTATATTATGCAAGACAGCAAGAAACGCACGAATGAGTATTTAGCAAGATCTATGTCTGGGATTTTTACCTCGGTTCTATAACCATTCGTGTTACAAGCAAATATATTTGCTGAGATGTGCCAAACTAATAAGATTTCTTGGGAGGCATAAAAACAGAAGAATTATGCTTTTGAAATAAAGTATAGTGAGCTATAATATTTTGTCTGTAGTATATAAAGCTGGATAATTGCTTTTCTGAACATTGTATATATTTATGCAGAACACAGAAAAAAATTTATCATAACACATTTGGTTCGACTGTTATATCTGAAATATTACTTTACATTCACTACTCTCTTGCTATCGCCATATTGCGCTGCATGCCTTATCTTATTTCTAATGTTCTTACGTTAGATTCTAAATAGACATTCTGCTATTGGTTATTAATTCCATTATGGTTAATAGTAGTGTGTGTGAGTATGTGGGTGTGAATGTCTGAATTACTATGTATGTATGAGTATATGTATGTATTTATATATATAAACGTACACACACACATTCACACACTCAGACACACATATATATACATGTGTCTATATACAGATACACACATATGCGCATGTGTACATGCGTGTGTGTATGTACGTGTGTGAGTGTGCAGGAGTGCTGATTATTGGTTTGGATATTACACACATGTTTTTGAGTGTGCGGTTTCAATTCCCGGACCGGTCGATGAGTTGTGTTTGGCAAAAACGAGGGAGAAGCGTCACGTTCAGGAGAGGAATATTTACACCAAAAAATCCGGCCATATGAGCCTGTTGTTCGGGAAGAACCCTTGGCCCTTTTCTGGTATGTATCTAAGTACATTTAGATATCTTTCTTCTCGAACTCATCAGCATCGTGATCGACGTCATCATCATCATTATTTTTAAAGTAAAATATGGTCCGTTGTCTTCTGCTGAACCGGGGTCATCCCTTGAACATTGGGTCACAACAACAAGTCCTCATCTCATGGAGAGTACACGGCGTAAAATGTGTGCAGAACCTAGCAACACTATAATGTTATTATTATTATTATTATTAATATTATTATTATTATTATTATTATTATTATTATTATTATAATCGCTTTCGTCATCGTCACAGTCATCATGATCTTCATCGCAATGATAATGAACATTACGATGACCCCGATCATCATCTTCTTCACCTTGAGTGTTACTACCTTGAGTGTTACTACTACTACTACTACTACTACTACTTTTTCTCACAGGGCAAACCGTCATTAATTATTACTCCTTGTGTTTGAATCCCAACGAGATGCCCTTTACTACGTCCTGGATGGTGAGTTAAAAACTAATGAGAGATAAATCATGGGGAACCGAGTTCACTTGACAACGAAGTCCTGTGCTACTGTTGCACTGCTGTGATGTGATATAATTAATTTTATTCCACCAGAGGACGCGGCAAACATGCAAAGAAAATGTAAGAATGGCTTTAATCAAGTTTGCCGCCAGACTTCTCCTTCCGTCCCCACTCTCTCTTTCGCAAAATATCTTCGAAAACAGTAACGCATTTCTTCACGGCTATATTTCCCAAGAAATTCTAATACATACATACATATACACATACAAACACATACACATATACATATATACGTGCGTGTATGTATGTGTACGTGTGCGAGTATGTGTGTGTGTGTGTGTGTGTGTGTGTGAGTGTGAGTGTGTATTGGGCGCATAACATGTTATGATGCTACATATTTATTCACAGTCATGTAGTGTTAGCGCTACAATTAATTCCCGGTTGTCAATCTCGTGCCATTATGTAAATATTGTTAGGCGGATGTATATTTATTCATAAGAAGCTGCGTGTTCTATAGTTCTTCGATTAATTAATTAATTTACATTTCCAACGCATGCGCTGTTATGCAAATTATACAAACCAATTTAGTTCAGTCCTCGTGTGTTTAAGCTATAAATAAACGGAACTATTCCCTCTGTGGCGCGCTATATGTAACTAATCTCCGATGTGTCGTCAACAAATGCTGAAATTACTCACATCTTACTATTCTTCTGATCAGAGACAGAAAAATTCACTCATTTGACCTATGTCAGCTTTGTAACGCCAAGTTTAAATGCAGAATCTTAAATTTATTTTATAACTATACTTATCTTAAAAGTATTGAACCATGTAATAAACTTACAGACACACAAACTTAAAAGCCGCCCTAGAGCGCATTTTACGCTAGCATATAGGTTTTAAGCAACTAACACCGAATATATATGTGTGTGTGTGTGTGTGTGTGTGTGTGTATGTATGTATGTATGTATGTATGTAGGTAGGTAGATAGGTTGGTCGGTGGGTATATAGATATGTGCATATCCGTATTCAGGGGTATAGGCGTAAAAGAGAAAACTGAAGTGGAAAAGCCCACATGACAAGCTTTGGGATTTAGACAAATGTTTCATTGCTGCATTTGAGCAAATATTCACCACGTTTTGGTATCTCTTAAATTAATTTCGAAGAATCACACCGATAGGTCGTATTTGCTCCACTCTCTGAATTTTAATAAAATCTTCCCTCCAAGAACGTCCTGCTAGGAACCTACAAGACGTCATATATGAGAAATAACGTGACGTGTCGTTACCGACTGAATGCGTTTCTGTTCTATCAAATATATTCTGCACAGTAATACATATTCCTGAATATATCTATGCAATGAAACGTCGCATGACTTGTCTAAGATAATATAATGTCTCCATAAAGCACTTCTGGCTTTCTTTTCGTAGTTAACTGATATTCGATGTAAATTTATACACCAGCGCATGAATAGAATATATTGTTCCGTTTCTTTCTACAGTGTATTGTCATTTTATTGACGCAGAGATCTCCTTTAAACCATTCTCTTAAAAAAAGATTATCCTCAATCTATTACGTTCATGTAAACAATTACAATTAGAGCATCTGCAAAAACGCAAAAAAGCCGAGCAATAGCCGGCCCTTTTGGTCAAACTATCGTATCTCCAACTGCTTCAGATGCTAAGATATCAAAAATTGTCAAAGTTTAATACAACGGTTTTGTTATGGAATGGTAAATTTACGGCGAAATGAAGTACTAAATGAAGATTCGTAAATTTATTACTAAGTAAATTTGTCGTCTGGCAATTTCATCGCTGGGTAACAAATAAAACCTGTTAATTTTACCATCTATAAATTGCATCACCCAGTATCCTTACCGATTGGTAATTTCATAGTCAGGAATATTGTTGTTTAGTAATTTTAGCACCGAGCAATTTGATATGTTGTTAATTTCTTCGCCTGGTAATTATATCGCAAAATAAATTCATCACAAGTTCACACATCTTTACCGAACCCTTCCTCAGTACAACAGCAACATCGTCTCGAAATCCATCATTATGCTCTCTATCCGCATAGCAAATACATTACCAGGCATTTTTAAAAGTCTTTCTTTTTTTATTCGTAGACAAAATTCGCCACATTTCATTCAGTAAGGAAAAATTCACACGAAAGTTCATTACCAAATTTAGTCAGTACATACATGAAATAACAAAAAAAAACAAACAAAAAAAAACAAAGAAAGCAAGTTAAAATCACTTTTTAAGAAGTATAATCGTGCAAAAAATAACAGTAAATAGAAAATCTTAGAGAAAACATATTCTAAAAAGACAACTTATTAACAATTCCCCTCATATAATTCAATATTTCACAAAGTTCATATTTTTGCTGCACTTGCTTTATTTTTCTTCCCGTATTGTGGAAAGATCGTCGCAGGATATATATTTTTTAATTATTTTTTGGCTTTTTGGTTTTGTTTTGATACATTAAAAAATTTTTTTCAAACAATCTTCATGAGGTAACTTTGCATTTTGCAATTTCATTTTCATTGAATTTTTGTAGCGACTAACAATAATAATAATAATAATAGTAATAATAATAATAATGATAATAATAATAATAATAATAATAATAATAATGATAACAATAATACAATAATAATAATAATAAAAATATTATTACTATTATTGATAATAATAATAATAATAATAATAATAATAATAATAATAATAATAATAATAATAATAAGTACAGAATCTATGTAGAAAACGGGGAAACCGTATGGCATACTACAAGCCAATGTACGCTACTATCCCAGAAGGAATATAAGCGATGCAACGACAGTAGAGCCAGGCTTGTTCATTGGGCACTTTCCAACAAGTATGGACTTGACAGAGCAAAAAATGGGTACGACCACAAACCCGAATTCATCGTCGAAAATAGAAAAGATGCTATGCAAAAATCTTATGGGATTTTGTGATTCAGTGCGACCATGAGATAGAAAATAGGAAGCCGGACATAGTCTTAATTGAGAAAGAAAACAAACCATGCTGGATCATAGATATAGCATGCCGAGCTGACAAAGTATGCGATAAGGAAGAAATAAACGTCGAGAGATATGAGAGGTTAGCTTGGGGAGTTAAGCAGTTGTGGTCGATAAAAAAGGTAGCAGTAGTACCAATAATTGTCGGAGCCCTGGGGACAGTGAGCAAAAATCTCGAGAAGTACGTGGAACAAATAGGGGCTGCAATAAGGGTGGAGCACTTGCAGAAAACAGCACTGCTTGGAACCGCTCGAATACTCCGGAAGGTGGTCGAAAAATAAGAGGTGTTACGTTAGTTCACTGGTAGTGAACAGCTGACACCGTAATACATCTCCAGCTTACTCCGGTATATATATATATATATATATATATATATATATACATATACATATATATATATACATACATATATATATATATATATAAAAATATAAATATGTATATATATGTGTGTTTATGTATGTATGCGTGCGTGTATGTATGCATTAATGCTCAAAGATTATAAGAATGGCGTCTTTCTTCGTATTTTTTTTGTCTCAACAATAAACAGTTTCGTTTGTCCCTAAGAATATATTGACATGTAAAACTTAAATGTTTTTTTTTTTTTAAGAAGCGCACTAAAAGATAATCCTGTGTTGCAGAATTTTTCGATTTAAACGGAAATGGTATTATTTTATTAATGGTCCATCTTCATCTTAGAAATCCAAAACCAACAAAAATGTCTTTAAAACGGCGAATTCTATCATAAGCCTAATTTCAATCAATCAATTCATTTGTTTTTGCAAGTTTTCATTTCGTTTAGAGATAAGCAGCTTAAGCCAAAAGATGCGTCAGATTACATACAATGTTGTTGTTGGTGTTTTTGTTCTGGTTATTGGTCTTGTTGCTGATGTTCTTGCTGTTGTTGTTGTTGTTTTTGTTGCTCTTCTTCTTCTTCTGGTTATTATTATTATTATTATTATTATTATTATTATTATTATTATTATTAT
>NC_069000.1:4907174-4909515 GCF_001194135.2 Octopus bimaculoides
ATTTGTACAAGTTGGATCCAAGTCTCACCCAGAGACCTCAAGAGATTATTATTATTATTATTATTATTATTATTATTATTATTATTATTATCACCATCTTCTTTCAATTGTTTCCATTTCTTGCCGAGTGTTGCCCTGACACCTAGGGCAGACCAACTCACTGTATACATTTGAAGGCTATTGTAGTAAACACACCAGATTGTTCATGTGATAGAGAAATAAGGAAAGAAAGACAGAGAGAAAAAAATGAATTTAAAAGAAGTTAACAAAGAAAATTAGGGCGAACAAGGCAAAGACAATTCACAACGAAAATGATCTTCTCAATACGTGTGACGGACAAGTTAAGACAAACTTTTGCACATTCTGCATGGATGATAAACCAGTGACCATCCCCAAATAATTTTCAGTTCCAAGTGCTCCTACAATCACTGGTACTGTAACCGCCTTGAGATGCTGCAGAAGACGGAGAGAGAGGGAGATAGAGAGAGAGAAAGAAATAGACAGACTCAGATATTGTACATTTATGTGTATATGTGTACATGTATTTTATCATATGTATAAATATAGATAGATGGATGGATGGATATCAACCTAGGTGAATAGATGGATAGATATGAATGGAAGGGAGCGGGAAATGGTGTTGAAATTTTTTGTTATTGAATGATATCTGAACAATATAAATAGCAAACATGAAATGACTCCCGTAACGTGCTAAAATCGAATTTCTATTAAATTTTATTTGAACGGAAATCGGTAAATGTAAAGCTGATACGATATTCTGGAACGTTCTTTTAATGAATAAAAATACCTTTAATCTTTCTATCAAGGAATTGAATGCAGCATGAAATTGCAGGTATTGACCATGGCATTATAAGTGTATTTGTATGGATTAAATTAAAGTCTGAATTAATACTATCAACCAAGTGGCGCTAGAGTGTCTTTAGCCGGATGTATATCATCTCAAATACTTCTCTTAAGTTTCCGGACTTAAAATAATACCCTCGCTTCCTGCCATCAATGTGGGAACTCCTTAACCGAACCATGAGCGCTGCATTTTGTTTTCTTATCGAACTATACACGAATGTCCATTACTATCGTTTGCCCTGCATTACATGGAACGTTGGTGATCAATATCTCGTTTCTTTTTTCTTATCGATCTTAAATGAGTGGAGCATATTATAGACTCGCAAATATGGCTGCTTGGGTAAGGATTTTGCTTCGCTAACACGCCGTTTCAAGTTCACTTTCGCTGTGTTGTATCTTTGACAAATGTTTTCGATGATAACAATGCTTTGCCAGTGAATATACTAGAGGAAAACTGCAGAACCTCGTCGCGATTGTCCACTCTATCTATCAATCAATCTATCTATCTATCTATCTATCTATCTATCTATCTATCTATCTATCTATCCATCCATCTATCCATGTATCTCTCTATCCTCCCTATTTCTCTGTCTAAGAAACAATCCATCTCTATGCATCTACACACAAACACATCCCTCCCTATCCACACGCCAGTATTTACATATTTGCATGCGTATGTGTACGCATGTAATGTGTACGCATGTAATGTGTGCGCTCACATTTTACCATCTCATTGTTTGGAAACTGGCGTTGTTATAATTGCAATTCTATCAATTAGCGGTGGTGGAAGAATGTCCCAAACACCCAAGATAAAGCTGTTGATGTATCAAGCTTACCACCCATGCAGAGGATTGGTCCTTACCATGCGTTCCCAGTTAATTCTAGTCGTCGAAATTCCACTTACAACGCTATGGAACAGCACTTGTTATGCTTAGGTACTTTCTGAGAGCAAGCTGCTATACCAGAGTGGGCCCTGTTGGGGGCAGACAAGGGAAAACTGGTTATAGTGTTAAACAAAACGAAAGATAAGACAGCACAACTACACTTTTATAATTCTGTAGCCAGTCTGTTTGAATTTCGTGCTGTATTTCATTCCTCTGTGGAAGGATTGAAGTTGTTTTAGTTTATTAAAGAAGGCTGTTGTGTTTCGGAATGTTGTATACTGAATATTATTTATCGATTTTCTCTCAAAAAAGTTAATGTAAAAACGATTATTATGTTTTATGAAGCAAGTTCCTTTTTGTAATATTTACATTGCTAACATTTCTGAATTGCCAAAATTCCAACCACACTCTTACCTGCCCACCGTCTCTCCTCTTTCGCTGAGGATTCAAGCCTAAAATAAAATATTGGTAAACCGTAAGTTTTAACCACTCAGCAGTGCATGAACAACACTTACTGGATATTATTAACTTAGCATGTGTGTACGCTTATGTGTGCACATTATAAATAAATAAATAAATAAATAAATATATAT
>NC_069000.1:4910046-4920345 GCF_001194135.2 Octopus bimaculoides
CGATGGACCTGAAGGGTTTTTTTGTCAATCATGGCCTGGATCTCACTAACAAATTCAGGAGTTGTTGTATCAGAATGATCAGAGTGAGTTTTTCCAGCTACCGGATTTTTCTAATCACCATTAGACTCATCCCGCTCTGTCCGAATCCTGGGCACTCTCTTCAGACTGACACCTAAACACTCTGAAATTTTCTTATTGTAGCTTCCGGCACGAATGCTAAGCAGTACAGCAGATCGTTTAGAAATTTCTAGCAGAGTGGATTGCGTCATAGTGCTGTTTTTCTCACAGACGGTGCCCAACTAACCCTACTATACTGTGTAGTCAATAAAATCAAACACAAACAATGCGCATGCGTGAAATCAAAAATATAATATGGTGTCGATTTACCCATCACATCCTGCATGTCGCTTCAGAAATGGATCGTAACCGCATCATAATGTCTTACTAGCAAGTTTTCTATCTCCAGTCCTACAACGTGGATCACTTCCAGCTAGCGAAAGTATTATGATTCATATTGGCTTCCTTCGTTTGACCTGTTTGAACTTCAACTGTCTGAGACATCTTCCTAATCTTCCAATTCCTATTGATTTCCATTGATTAATCACGAGCAAGCTATATTTTAGTGTAAATATGATATGCTGCCATTTCATCCGTTACCGAAAATCGTATTATTGGTGAGAGTAAAATGAAACTGACCTCAGAAGGTAATCGAAGATATTTGTGAATAGATCGAGAATATAATACTTCATATGATATTATAATGTATTAAATTATATTTTAGTTCTGTTCTATCATTGTATAAAGTAGTATTTGATATTCACGTTATGTTATTATTTGTTGGTGTGGTGTTTAATTATTTCAGATTCTGGTATGTTGTTTCGCGTTTTAATATTACATTTATATTGTTTAATTTAATACTGCTTTTCTTTTAATATTGTTTTAGGTTTTATATTATGTCAAAACATTTAGATAAAGTTGGATGAAGTTGAAGATCAAATCCAGCACCCTACGTTTTCTCATTGAAAAATACAGCCATACGAAAGAAGCTGAATGTACTGTATTTGGAGTATACTATATTAGTTTTATCGTATATTCGACGACCAGGTGGCAGGGCAGATAGCACGTTAGGCAAAGTGGTTAGCACCATTTTGCCAATTTTTACATCCACAGTTCAAATTCTGCCGAGGTCGACTTTGCATCATTTAACCAAATCGAAGTCGATAAAATAAGTGCCAGTTAACTAATGAGGTAAAGGAAATCCACTTCCCTTCTCGTCAAAACCGCCTGGCCCTGTGGCAAAATTTTAAATCATATTCTGTTACACTGTATATATATATATATATATATATATATATATATATATATATATATATATATATATATATGAATATATATGTATGTATATACATATATACAAATACATATATATACGTGTAAGCGCGTGCGTCTCTATCTGTGTGACTTGCCTTCTCTGTATGGCAGGAACAGCTGCACACAGCAACCGGACGTGCTACAAGCTTATCAATAGACGTATATTTAATGAAATACCAAATTAATTAACTAATTAAATTAATAAGTAGCTTCCTTTCACCGTTACTAATCTACTCGGGCGATTATTGATAAAAACCATCTTAACTGAATCGTGATTCCTATTTAAGAGAACATCGTAGTTGTAACCACTCTGTGGGTTACAATAGACGTTGCCGCTGCTGTTGTTGACCACAAGTCCGGCAATTACTAAACCGATCTATAATCGAAATCATGGAAGCCACGACCATTCATTTATTATGTCTCAAGTTGATGTGAATCTATTGTTACATTATACAGTCCCAATATTCGATGGTTTCTATTGGTCGTAGAGTGTGTTGATTGACATTGTGACCACAGTTGAGTCTAATACTTCGGTTGTTTCGGAATAACGATTTCTATTGTGTGAAAGTATTTAAGTGGTTTACAGTTTATATATGCACACAAGGGATGTGATAATTTCAGATGTATTATTAGTAAAGTATTATATAGGCGCAGGTGTGGCTGTGTGGTAAGAAAGCCTTGCGAGTGGATTTGGTAGACGGAAACTGAAAAAAGCCGTCGTATATTTTTCCGTTTCCGTCTGCCAAATCCACATACAGACACATATAAATTCACACACACACATATATATATATATATCTGTTTACGTCCTCGTAAAATACCGGTTCGGCAAAACAGACCGATAATCTTCAGTAGCACCAACACTCTACATTTTTGCTATACAGCCAGGTGATAGTTTTGAGTTAGTTGGCATGTGGAATTGACATTTGGATTGTTTTGTGCTTGAGGGTCATCGAAATCTTGGAATCAGCAATGGAAACCCTTATCTTTTTCACGCTTGAACCCAGTATTACATCAATGATGCAACAGGTAGAGAAAAATATCTGTGTGTATTTATGAGAGAGAACGAGAAAGATAGAGAGAGAAACAGATAGGGATAGAGAGGATGAAAGAGGAACATAAGTATTCGGTTGGTATTCATTGGACTGAATGGAGTAACATTCAATCTGTTCCTTGATGAAAAAGACGATGCATCATCCCGTCTAGGAATTGAAGCTACGATTTTGTGATAATGAGCCTAACACCCTAACGAAATGCCTGATAGCCCTCTACTAACCTCATGCTTCTTGAGCCTTCACTGAATGACGTATTGTTAGCATGTCATCACATTCATCTTTCTACGAGCAGATCGTTACCATGCGTTTAGTTTCTCGAAGTCCCTGTATATCTGATACAGCTACGTAAAACAAAAACAAAAAAATGGTGCATAAGATATTTAAAATGTCGAAATACAGGCGTACAGCAACATAAGTCACATCCTGTTAAGTCACTTTCCACTTCACTTGGCTTCTTGATTCTATAAAATATTAATGGAAAAATGCCCCTCAATCTCAGTCAATCTATCCAAATTAACGCCGGTGCCAGCGAACATATTCATAAGATTATCAATCGACAAACACCCCAAAAGCCAATACTGAGGGGAAACGTACATAAATTTCCGTCAAAATATGTAGAAACCATTTATCAAAACGTATAAGTAAATAAATTACAAAAAAAAAAAAAACTTCGTGTTACGTCGTGCTTCAAGTTAAGTTACATATCCTGATATCAATTACATACGTAAGATGAGGTATGGCTGTATTTGATTAATTAGAAATGTAATGCTTAAGTAATTAATACACCGAATGAATATATTAACAGCTCACCGTTAAATGATACGATCCCGTAATAAAACGTGCGTCTTAATATCTTAATAAAATGTTTGACCGATTATGTGTTATACGGATTTGTATTGTTTTCTCACACTTCTTACATATATAGACACACGGTTATATATATATATATATATATATATATATATATATATATATATATATATATATATATATATATACATCTCTATCTATTTTTCTATCCATGCGAATATGCGAGTATATATACGCACACACACGCATATAGATGTATGTATAGTATATATATATCGTATATATATAGACATTATATACGATATATATATATATATATTTATTTATTTATTTGATGAAATTTTGCTTTAATCGGTATAGAGTTTCAGAATTAATTGCAGATTTCAGGTTAACATCAATTATAACAAGGTCAAGATTTGTGGAGTTAATTGCAATTTCACCTGATATGGAATGTGACATAATTAATATATTATCTCACGCTAAACAATTAACGATCCATACTGCATATTACCGAATAATACACATTTCATTCATTGTTACGTCTTCTAAATTATTTTTCGAAGCCTAAGGAAATCCTGATGAAGAAGAACTAAAGAATGGCATGATGTGGTCGGCAGGGTGAACGTAACGGAACGAGAAGAAGGTGCATTATCATTAATTCCTAGTTAAATTATTTTGTTTCTTTTCAGGTGTGTTTTTGATTGTTCTGTTGATCCACGAAAAAGGTTGCTTTGCGTGTTACCGCGATGTAACACGCAGACACACATACACACACACACATATATATATGCATGCACATACAAACATGCACACACAAGAATAGATTTGGATTGAATGAATAATGATAGACATTTAAATTGATAATCGTTCTAATAAATGTTGTTGAGATGATGCACACTATTATTATTATTATTATTATTATTAGCAGCAATATTTAGCTGGCTAAGGCGGCGAGTTGGCACAATCGTTAGCGTGCCGGGCGAAATGCTTAGTATTATTTCGTCCATCGTCACGTTCTGAGTTCAAATTCCGCCAAGGTCGACTTTGCCTTTCATCCTTTCGGGCTCGATTAATAAGTACCAGTTACGCACTGGGGTCGATATAATTACTGGCCTTATTATTATTATTACTAGTTTCAAAATTTGGCACATTGCTAGCAATTAAGTAATTGGACCAGCAATTAGGAGCTACGCATTAGGTAATATTTAATTGGTCACCTGAATCTTAGAGGATAAGAAAATATGAAACGGGTACGGTTGGAAAAATTAAATATATATGAGCTTAATTTGGGACGTTTGGGTGGTAAACAACTTCCACAGCATCAACAGAAACAAAAATAACCACAATAGGGGTGGAAATTTAAAGTTTGTATATCCATCCTGTTTTATCAGGGATGTATGGTTCCATTGTTCCATTCCTTGTGCATTGTTCCATTCCACTCCACCAAACAAACACCGTGAGAAGTGAACGTATCATAAGTGATTAATAGGACTTATAGAAAAATAGGTTTAATTCCCAGATGCAAGTTGTCCTGAGCATGTTGGGTGGTCATTGGGAATGGCCGACTGATCGCCAATGTGTTTTATCTCTAATCTATGATAATTCGCAACATTGTACACAATTGAACATAACGTGTTATCGCAGATCAGTGATAAGTGAATCAGTGATAGAACATGACAGACGTATTCTTTTGTGTTTTTTCTTTTTGTTTTTCTTCCAAGCGAAGGGTATGATAGGGTTTCAGCGTGAGAATATCAAATAAGAAAACTGATTCGTTTTTGTTAAACTAAAAATTATTTGCGTTTCGTGATAAAAATCAAAATGAAATTAAGGGAATACATGACAGATCCAAATGCAATGAAATTTATGAAAATAAAATAAATAATTGTAATAACGTTGATAAATTGTAATTCAGGTTTTTGTTACAAAAAATAAAATTACGATAGGAATATTACAGAAATACAAATATTATAAAAATAGTTTTAAAAATATATTCCGTGTCGTGTTTATGGAATTTTGGTTTGAAAGAAATTTAAGAGTTTATGTGGATGTTGAAATTTATAAAATATAAATTGAAACTAAAATGTGTTATGGCAAACAATTCTGTGATAAAATAAGTTGAGTATTTGAAAAATATTATTAGATCAGGGAAATTGAAATCTTGTAAGGGTGATAAAACGTGAAGTGCTTTTGTGGTTATACGACATGTACGAAATATTCAGCAATCATACACGCTGCCGATTTAATAAAAAGAACCATGTGTTGAAAGGTATAGATGTATTCATATGAACTGAATTATAAACTGGGTAGCGTACTCGACAGGGTCACGTTTCGACTTGCTAGAAATAGCAACTGATTGTCTTTGAAAATCTGCTTTGAAAAAGAATTTAGGAACAAGTTCAGAAATTTTTTAGAAGTTTTTTCGATACCAGTAACACTAATGGGGAGCTTTTCCACTCACGAACATGCGATCATGATATCTATTCCTAAATAGATACGAAGACAATAACGAATATCGTCGCTTTGTACAAACACTCATGCACACACACACACATACACACACACACACACACACACATACACAGCTTGCGGTTATGTGGAAGACCTCAGTGCTAATTCATCTTTTGTTTAAGCCTGGTACCACCTATTGCATCAACGTTGGAATAAAATTAATAGTTTCATTAGATTCGGATTAAAGTAGAGCTAAATGAAAACAACAGCAACAGCAATACCAGCAACAGCAGCAGCAGCAACAATAACCTGTTTGCTACGTTCAATTCTGGGGACTGAACAAAAGTCAAAACATCATTGTGTTCAAACCAGATTTCTGCGCTAATGTAGTAACAAATTTGGAAAAAATCTGCTTAATATGAAGAGATAACATAATTTATTCAATAGAAACAGTCAAAATGTTATCTATAGCTGCTCAATACCAAACACGCCGTGCAAAATATGAAAAATGAAAGGCACAATGAATAATATATACACATATACGTATGTATGTATATATATATATATATATATATAAATATGTGTGTATGTGTGTACGTGTGGGGGGAGGGTGTCCTGAAGAAAGATCGATGTGAACATGCTGGAATATCATTCATCATTGTGTACTAGATAACAATTGAAGTGAGGTTAAAGGAAAACAACAACAACAACGGTAATCTGCATCCTAAATTGGATGTTTGTAACAGAAGCAAGAAGAAGGGAGTGTAAAGAAACCTGATAGTGTCCAGATTGAATGCAGTAAAAATGTGGCAACAAAGTTGCTTTGTAGCAATATCTCCATAATTCAATCAAGGGAAACAACGACAGTATTGCCAACAAGAGCTAAGAGTTGGAACACACATTCAAACTAATATGTGTGTGTGTGTGTGTGTGTGTGTGTGTGTGTGTGTGTGTGTTTGTATATACATGCACAAAATGTCTGTGAGAAAAGTTGTGTGTTCCACAGCTGGATTACTGTTCATTATAAGTTTTACTGGAATAAAACTGAACGACGTTTAAATGATAACAACGCTATCAAGAAACGGTTTACTAAATGGGATTTTCAGGATTTTGTCAATAACACGTGAAAGAAAAGAAAAATCATCCTGTTAAACCCACCTTTGAGACTAAATGGAACAAATGCTATAATGAATAACGTCTACGTTTTGTAACATAGACGGTCCCCAATAAAATGCAGGATAATTAACACGGAAAAATGACATTCGTCTACCGTAATTTCCGGACTATGAACGGCACTGCCCATAGGCCCGCAATCTCAAAAACTACGAATTAATCTACGCAATACCCTATAGGGATACAATAGATACACAAGAAAATATGGGGAATCAGTTGATCAATTGGTTACAAACCAAATGAGAACAGAAAACAGTCCGAAAATATCCTCAGGATCCGATATTATCAACTGCGTAAGATCCATTTTTGTCCATTTAGGAACATAGAACATCCTGTTTATTTGATGGGGTTTTACTGTGGCTATATAACTGATCTTTCCAGCACAAACCAGAGACCTCATAGAGGCTGTATACTAGTCCCTCACGTTAAGTAATCTGGACGGTCACAACACTGAGAAAAGTTCCTGTTGTTGCCAGACAAGTGTATTCTATTCATTGTCATAGTGATTCTCTCGTCTTTCTAGTTCTATAGTCATTGGTGCTTTATGCAGATCGGAAAAATAAAGAATTAAAAAGAAAAGCTATTTTAAAACAAAACACGAGCCATTCGGAATAATAAGGGAAAAATATCGAAAAATAGCTTCGAAGAAATTTGACTCGAATTTACAAAGACAAGCTTTGGAAATATTCATGAATAGTGACTCACGCAAGGGGCAATATGCTAATCAGTGATACTAAGGAAAGACCCAACGTTAATACGATGTTGAAAGATTTATATGTATATGTATAAATATATATACATAGATAGAGAGAGGGAAAGAGAGAGAGATGGATGAATAAATAATAGCTAATTGTTGTGAGTATACACACACACGCACACACACACACATATATATTTGCATATATATGTGTGTGCGTGTATTCATATATACACTTGTATACAAACATATTTATTCACGTGTACATTTATTTACATATGTATTTATCTATCGGTCTCTCTGTCTATCAATATATCTATCGTTCTCTCTCCCTCTCTCTCTCTCTCTCTCTCTCTCTCTATATATATATATATATATATATATATATATATATATATATATATATACATAGAAAATGTGAAACTCCATTGCGTCCGTTTACTCACTGGCCTGGAACTGTATTTAGCTTGATCGACATCGAATGGATGGAAGAAATGATGACTTCCATGTTTTTTAAACATCGCTCCTAAATAACGTGAAGTTCACTGCAAATGATTCTGACAAGCCACTGACTTAATAATAACGCAAGCCATATCTTTATGAAAAGAAGTATGGGATGTAGCGAGATACCCACGAATTATATAATATCATGACCTTAAGTCAAACACGAAACATATATTTCAACTAAGGGTCGTTAAGCAAACCTTGGATCTATTAACGCCGATTAATTAACTAATACTGCTAAATCTAATAGAGGATTAATTCCCAAGAAAATTTTAAAGAGCATTCATAACATCGTTTGGAAAGTAACTAACCTTCCATAATGGAATAATATTTACATAACCATCAGTTGATTTCAGAATATTAATAAGGTAATTGACGCCAAATTGCAGCAAATCGACATCGTTGAAGTGTATCCTTCTCATTAATGGCTTAAAATGTTCAAATACTTATACTATAGAAGATAATGTAATCTGGATTATCGTGCATGATAGAAAATCTCTGATTTATGACAAAGATTATGTCCGCGTAAAAACAATTAGAAACTTTTGTGTATTTGACAGAAGCATGGAGCATATGAAAATACAATGGTAGGTGTTCTTTGTAAGATCTTTCTACCTTAGAAGAACTAAATATATAACCTTATGCTAATCACGAAACATGTATCAACTAAGGGTCGTTAAGAACTAAAGTATATAACTACAATTTATTTTGATCTATGGGTAGATAATACCTGTACAGGTCAATAGTAATGCTTTAGTTACTTTGAAATGACGTCATTTACTCAATAGTTGTCAATTTTGAAAACTTCATCCTAAATTCAACTAGAAGTTTACCACGAACATCCCAAAAATCCCATGAAAGAAATTCACATACATTTATATACCCTAATAGTATTCAGAAATAGCTTTCAGAACATTCAATGAAAGCGTTAGTAGGATATGTAATGCTGCAAATAATGTTATATTTAAAAAATAACACCGTATAAGCCGTAGTTGACAACGTATATATATATATAACTCGACTCAGTCGGTCAGGAATGACCATCGGTGTATCTATGATATATATATATATATATGAGCTGGTTTATTAGACACTTTCTCGTTTGATGTAAAGACGAATTTCTCCATGAACATTTTGGTTTTAATCAATAAACAGTTTCCCATTAACCACAAATAAAGAAAATACTCAACGAAAATAACTTTAAATACGGTTACAATTGCTCACCTAATACGTATATACTCACACCAATCAGCCTTAGTTAAAAGCATATAGAAAATATCAATAAGTGTCCATTCGATCAATAATGTAGGCTGAAGTAATTGTATACGAAAGAGAAATCACTACGACCACATCAACACAAATATCGAATTGGTACACGAAAATCTATATAGGTATAACTGAAGGTAAACTCAAGAAATAAAACACTCAACTACAGTGGAATTTGATGAAATTATCAAATGAAATCCAATAACGTAATGAAAATGTGTATGATTAAAATATCATGTCAAATATAATCGATAGATTGAGACCGAAGAAGAAAGGGGGTGAGATATATTCTTTTTATGGTTGAAATAACCACAGATTTTAAGAGGATTTAGAATACGACAAACAACCTAAAGATATCAGAAATGTATGTTATATAATATACCGGGTCACAAATACTCATTCATATCTATTAGGTTTACTCGAAGGTATATATATCTGCACGCGCGTGTTCAAATGCGTATATCGTCTGCTTTGAAACAAGATGTAGACGCAAATTTTTGTAGGCGTCTTGTGTTTGTTTATTTTGGTAATGTGATCCGTTATCCATGACATAATGCAAAATGATCCTGAAGAATTTATATATTATCGATGGAATTACTCCTTTTCGTAAATACATTTAGCAAAAGGAACAATTCCATCTATGATGTATAAGCTCCGCAACAACATTTTCCAATATGTCATTGATATCGCATCACATTTCCAAAATAAACAAATACAAGACGCCTACAAAAAAAAATAAATAATAATAAATAACACGTGATGGCTTACATGATGCTTTAATTAGACTACAATACGAATGAAATTACCTGCTGACCTGCACGCGTTAACGGTCAAACATTTTGGCGGTAAATTTGACTACTGCTAAAGATTCCATACAGAAAGGACATGCGCTTACTTTTAATGAAACGCGCACAAAAGAAAAAAATGCTCGTGAATATTATATATTAACACACACACACACACACACACACA
>NC_069000.1:4920500-4923759 GCF_001194135.2 Octopus bimaculoides
TATATATATATATATGTTGCATAAATTTTAGGCATCAAAATCAACAACAACATTAGCTGTAGCGCATATTTAATCTATTGGTGTAAAATGAACAATGTAATGATATTATGACGAAAACAAGTCGATTCTCAGATGAGATATTATTAAATTCAAATAACTTCCAGGAAATTGACTGCAGTTTGTTTTTCTTGTTTCATTTTACTTTTTTATTTTCTTTCCATATTTCTAATCAGTTCCTATTTACGGTGTAGTAAGCAGATCTCTCTCTATCTCACACTCATGCTGACAGGCTTCATTTCTCTAGATTTCTTTTCAAAAAATATTTTATTGTAATTTTATGCATATGATTCTTCAAATATTCGTCGTCGTTTGTAGTTTAATACATCAATAATATTACAGGAGAAAACCAATCTTGACAATCTTGCTAGTTGCCATTCCATTTCCTAGAGTTCTTGTACAAACGTTTTTCCTACGTTGGAAACTAAATCCTCAACGCTGCAATCGTTTCTTAGCAAATATCTGAATGAATAAACTTTAATCCGTCTACGCAGTATTGGCCGTGTGGTAAGAAGTTTCCTTTCCAATGACACGGTTCCAGGTTCAATTCCACAGCATGGAACCATAGGCAGGTGCCTTCCACTAGGCCTCGGGCCGACATTAGTTTTGTGAATGGATCTGATAGAAGGAAATCGAAAGAGGCCACCAGTATATGTGTATAAATGTATATATGCATACATATATATATATATATATGTGTGTGTGTGTGTGTGTTGTTTGAGTGTAAAGGACCAATGTGAAATGGAATGTCTAAAATCGAACTCACGATAAATTATTATGAAGACAACACGCAAATCAATAAGATTTGGTTTGAGAGAAAGAGCTAATACGAGAAAATGAAAAAAAGATAGGGAATGAAAAAATGATTCTGGAATTGTGAGGTACAGAAAAGCACCGAAATTTTAAAGAGAAATAAATGTAAGAATTTTATTGGGAAAACAAGATGAAATCGAGGAAATTAGAGAAGTTTAACATCAATCAAAAGGAAATTTAAATAATTTTTTGTGGAATCACTGATTTGTAGAGCGGTTTGGCACTTGTTAAAGAAGACTGAACGATAGACATAAAAAGTAAAGTAGAGAAAGAGGGTCAGAGACATAAAGACAGGGAATTAGGCAAGTAAAGAGGAAGAGTGGAGGGGAGGAGATCTGTAAGAAGAGAAGGCGACTGACATGTTGATGATTCAGTTCTCTCCGACAAAGAGTTCCTGCTCGAAATGTTAAACTTCTCAAAATAGTTGCTACACAGATTTTATTACAAATTTCAACAATGGTCCGGAATAAACGGTGAGGAAATATGAGAATGTAACAAGACAATATTAATTCTTGTTTCTATATGTGTATATGTCGCACTTTCTTTTATTCCTACAGTGAACAATGTTTTACAGCTGTGTGTGTGAGTGTATAGATATACATACATACATACATAAATACGTATGCATACGTACACAAATGCACGCATTAAATATATGAATGCATGTATACATGTGTATGTTTATATGTACATCTGTGGGCATATATGTCTGCCCTGTGTTTCTTGGCAGTAAAAACAAATAAAACAAAAATAAAGAAGGAAAGAAAATATTTAAAAAAATATGTTTTTATTTAATTTCCGGGCAAAAATGTCATTTCTCTAAAAGTCAATACTGCTACCAGCTAATCTCCTGACACAAATGGAAACTAAAAACCGTAACTCAAACATTATCATCATCATCATCATCATCGTCGTCGTTGTTGTTGTTGTTATTATTATTATTATTATTATTATTATTATTATTATTGTTATTATTGTTATTATTATTATCGTCATTATAAATTTTGCTTATTCTTCTTCTTCATCTTCCTTCTCCTCCTCTCCTTCTCCTTCTTCATTATCATTATCTTCTCTTCCTCTTCTCTTCCTCCTCCTCCTCCTCCTCCTTCTTCTTCTTCTTCTTCTTTTTCTTCTTCCTCTTCTTCTTCTTCTTATTATTATTATCATTATTTTTATTATTATTTGTTTAACAATTATTAAGAATATTACTAATACTGATAGCCGTAAGACGAGCAAAAATATCAATAATTTGTAGTTTTTCTTTTTTTAATATTATTGGAATTATCATTATTATTTTTTTTGTAATATAAATTTCTTGTATTCCTTTGCTTATTTTATTTTTATTTTAGAAGGATGTGTTTTGATACTCTTAAAGTAATATTTATTTTCCCTCTAGAAAAAAAGTCGGTACGGTGTGGGGAGGAACAAGATATCAGTTAAATATTTCGATAGATGTCGGGGTAGGTGCTTATGTGTGTACTGTCAGCAGAAAGAAGAAGAACTCTTTACATTGGACGGCATCTTAAGACAGAGTTAAAATATTAATTAGAAAGTGCCTGCAGAAGAAAGTAAAGTGTATTTACGTTTTGTTTGCGGTATTCTACGTTTTTTTCCTTTTCTTTTTCGGCTTTAATTTTTGTGTTTCGGTATTTTCGTATTTTCTTCTTGATGCCAAATAATATTGACGCGGGGCCATGAGTGAGTTAACAGCGTCAAGATTTTGTTTAGAGTTGAATTCTATTAAGAATCTAAATGATTCCATATCAAATGAATTTCCCATGTAGGGAAGAATTGGAAGAAAAAAAAAGAAACCGGAGAAAACACATACATATAAAGAAAGAAAGATAAAAAAACAAAGAAAAGAGTAAAACAGCCAAGAAACAAAAACTGACACGCACTCGTTTATATTCATAACCGTTCCTACTCGAGATAAGACTGCGAATAATATAAGATATTTACAAAGATATTTTCTCATTATTCAAAGTTGCTGCAAGAGTGTTTGAATTCTCAATGGAATAGAATCACTCAAGAGGCATGTGTGAGATGTCTTTGTCAATGTATGTGTTTAGGTGTGTGTACATATATGCATAGATGTATACGTGAAAATATACATTCCTGCACCCTCGCATACTCACATATATACATAGACATACACACATACATATATAAGCAAAAGTAGGTATTTGTAAATATATGTATACCTGTACGCATATCTATATCAATATATGTATATTTTTATATATATACAATATCCTTATAGGTTCTGTAGTTCTGTATTGATTTATATTAATTTATTTAGTCACACACAGACCTACATGCATATATATATATATATGTGAGTGTATATATATATATATATATATATATATATATATATATATATATATAT
>NC_069000.1:4925351-4930976 GCF_001194135.2 Octopus bimaculoides
CAGCTTCGGCGACCGTAACACCTCAATTAGAAGAAAAAAGCAAATTGTGTTGAAAATGCTCAGTTCTGTGCATTCCATTTCAATGATCTAAGAACACAAAAAAATCAAGAAAATTAAAATCTAAAAACACACTCAATTATAGAGCAAAAAAAAAAGATCTTTTAGATAACATAACAGATTTCGCTAATGCGTTTTATTTTTGCATCCATTTTTAAATTTGAAAACACTGCTCATGAATCATTCCTCAACTCTCTGTTTTCTCTCTCTTTCTCTGTATATATATATATATATATATATATATATATATATATACATTCCTATGTTGATGACTAGGATGACTGCTATGCTTGTGCTTATGCTTAAATTTCCACCCACAAACCTACGTCTCCCATATTCCGGCAGATAAATATTAAAAGCACCGAATTTATCCGCTTGACTTTTGGGTAATACGTTTATCTATTTTACGCTTAAATATACACGATTGGAGTCATATCAAAATATGCATGAGTGTAAGCTTCTGTAGAATCGTAACTGTTTTCTGTAATTTAAATAAATGAATGAATGAATGAATGAATGAATGAAATGGATGTGGTTGTGGTTACGAGTTGATGGGGATGTTAACAGTTTTTCTGGCAATATTTCTAACTGGAAACATATTTATCTTCCTTTCATTATTATTATTATTATTATTATTATTATTATTATTATTATTATTATTATTATTATTATTATTTACTTCTAATAATCTTTCTCCTTGTTTGTTTTCCATTATGTTTTTTTAATTTTTTTTTATCCTTCTGCCGCAGACACACACAGTGTTATTATCGTGAATAAAAGCCACGAACTAACTGCTGCCAAGAACTTTGAGAATTTCCCGAAAATTGGAAACAAAATGATGATAATGAGCATGATGGTGATGATGATGATGATAATAATAATAATAATAATAATAATAATAATAATAATAATAATAATAATAATAATAATAATAATAAAAATAATAATAATAATGACAATCCTTTCTACTGTTGTATGGGTTGTTGTTGTGAATGTTGTTTCTCTTGGTGTATTTCTTTCTGTTTTGATGTTTTTTGTAGTTTTCGTTGTGATAGAAGGAGTGTGCATGGCTTTTGTTGTTAGGATCTGGGTGTGTTGAAATAGCTTATGGATTAGGTGAATTTTCCTCGTCTTGTCTTTTCCGTTTCAGCTTAGGACGGCTTTTTTGGAATTAATTTTTTTCGAGTTTTCCGTAGGATTCTTGAAGCATGATCAGTAAACAATTTTCTGCTGACTGTGGGCAAGTGTACGCCATGCTCGGGTAAGCATTTCCGGTTTCTGTGCAGAATGAATAACGTAATAAAGATAAAATGCTTCGGAGCAATTTCGCTTCACTTTCGAGCTTTTGCACGTGTGATAAGTACTACGATTGTAACTATTTTATAAAATGCTGAATCGTATAATACAGACAGAAAATACTGTCTGAATATAAGTATGAGTGTAAATCTCCTTATATCAGCATCATTTTTTGAAATAGAATCGTTGATAACTCATTGATCTAAACATGTAAATGTCTAAATCATAAATCAAAAATTATAATTAAAAGTAAATTTCTTGATTTAAAAACTATAAGAAGTGAAATCAATTTAATGAAAATATGGAATTGAATTTATAAAGAACAACAAAACTTCAATCATATTAAGTCGATATAATCGAAATATTTAATGTGATATACGTGTTTAGTGAACATTTCATCTTTTAATTGTTTCAATCATTAGACTGCGGCCATGCTGGGGCACCGCCTTGAAGAATTTTTTTCATCGACTGAATTGATATGATAACGTATTTATTTAAGCCTTGTGCTTGCTCTATCGGTTCTTTTGCCACGCTGCTAAGTTACGGAGAGGTAACCACACCAACAGCAGATATCAAACAGTGGTAGGGGACCAGAGACACAAAAACACAAAGACACACACACACACACACACACACACACACACACACACACACACACACACACACACACACACACACACACACACACACACACACACACACACACACACACACACCCACAACAGGCTTCTCTGTGGTTTCGTCTTAGTACAAGCTCTAAGTATATATCTGCTATTTCTAGCACGTCTTTGGGACACATATAATATTGCTGGCTGTCTTGCAGCCAGTAATAATTAAAATTATACACGTACATCATTGAATATTTCAAACGGCGAAACACACACAGACACCACCAACCAACCACTCCCCCGCACACGTATATTTACGCATTCACGCAGACGCACGCGAACAGACACATACGCCAAAAGAAGGACGTGCACACATCGAGCTTTCTGTCTGTCTGTCTCTTTCAATCTCTTTCTCCCCACCTCTCTCTATGCATATATATATATATATATTTACATGTACATAAATATACGCATGTATATATATATATATATATATATATATACATAGATAGATAGATAGATAGATAGTTATACATCTATATGAATGTATCTCAATGGATTTATTTATCTTCAACGGACTCAATGTTTTATTGCGCTAAAATTTAATTAGGAGATATTCAATATGTAGGCTTGTGTGTGTATATATGCATATATATAAATATGTATATATTAGGTATGTATATATGTATATGTATATATATATATATATATATATATATATACATATACATATACATATATAGATACCTAATATATACATATTTATATATATATATATATATATATATATATATAAATACACATACGAGATAGATAGACAGATATGCAAATAAGTCGACGAGAAGGTGGAGCCAGCCTAATTTCACAGCTAAGTTAATATGTTCTATTGGAAATACGCATTAGTTAGATAAGAGGCAATTTGCCAATAGAAGTAAATTAAGTGTCAGTATGTTTGGTAATGTTGTATTATACGCCCGTTGAAAGCCTGTTCCGTTAACGTACTAATTGAATCTCTAGGATTGTGCTCCATCATCAGACGGTGCGGCTGTTATTTATCCGAATTATATCATTAAGACTTGAAATCCACTTCAATTAACAGGTGTTTAATTTGGATACATTTTCCTCTTTCCTCGTTCAATCCACTTTCGAATAGAGAATAAAAGTTAAAATTAATTCATCTGGTAATATTTATAACCGATTAGTAACTGCTGGTTTATTAAGGTGCTGATTTTCCGATAAATTCAGAGATTGATCAGCTTATATTGCTTTTATTTTAATTCATTAATCAAACTCAGAGACGGTGAGGGTTAAGTCTCTTTCCGAATCGGGTGACTCGCTAGAAATAGCAGTCAGTTTCTCAATTGACACAATGTTAAGGCCAATGTGTGTGTGTGTGTGTGTGTGTCTCTCTCTTTCTCTCTCTCTCTCTCTCTCTCTCTGTATGTGTGTGTGTGTGTGTGTGTGTGTGTGTGTGTGTGTGTGTGTGTGTGTGTGTGTCTGTGTTTGTGTCTGATCACCCATCAGCCTTCACAACCGATGTTGGTGTATTTACATACCCGTAACCTAGCGGTTCGGCAAAAGGAAAGAAGTACTAGCCTTAAGAAAATAAGCCTTGGGGGTCTATTTGTTCGTCTAAAACCAGTCATGGTGGTGCTCCAGCATGGCTGCAGTCAAATAAATGAGCGGAAGAGCAAAAGTGTAAAACAGTGGTATGTATACCACGACAAATAATGAACTGAAATATAGTATAAAAGACCTGTCTGTATTTATATACATGCAATAAAGACTGCCATTGCACCTGTAATGTAAGGTAACCTCTTCTTGTGTGTATCCATATACGAATATATGCGCAAACATGGCTGTGTAGTAAATAGTGTGAAGTTACTGGAGACTAAATCTCATAGACATCTCTGTTATAAATATTCAATGGCCGTATCTATTATCTTTTCAGTAGTTGCTTTTTCTTGTTCTTTTGGAATTTCTTAACAGCAACAATCGAACTATCGACATTTTTCTTTTCATTGTTTTCACCTTTTTATTTTTTAATCTGAAATACATTTTATGATAGAGCTTCACACTTATCCAAATTGATAGGTAATCTATACATACAGACGCACACACACAAAAACGCAGCCACAGAAGAACATTAGAGGAATTCAAACATGCATATATGCACGCAGGTACACACATAGACACGCAAACACACACATATATGTGCATGTGAGTATGTGCATACATGTGCATATATATGTGCATATACACACATTTACATGCATGTTTTCTTACACTCCGAAAGGGAGACAGTATATGAACAGATATATATATACAAGCGTACAAGCATATACACATACGCTCACACACATACATAATCAAACATACAAGCGCATATATATATACTGATAGCAAATAACACTCGCAAACAAACACGGTCTCTCACACACACATACACACACACACACAGATACACAGACCTCACAGTTATTTCTGTTGTTGTTGTTGTTTAGTCGCAGGTCAGTCCCCCTTGGCCTTTTCCTGAAAGTAAGGAACAGTGAAAAATTGGTGTTGTGTCTTTTACAAACTGACAACCAAACCAACACCACCATCACGCTACCCACCCGCTCTCGCCACTTCTCGCCACGCTCTGTCTTTCTCTTTCTTTCTCTTTCTATCTCTCTGTCCCTCTCTATCCCTCTGTCTCTCTTTCTCTCTCACTCTCTGATACAGACAAAGGCCAAAAGGTGGAATCTTTACATTCTTCACTCCTAACGGTATCTGAACTTTTATGAACTCTCTTATAAATACGAAATATTGTCCTTCCCCTTATTGATCTCCCATAGTTACGAAGCGCTGGCGTTAAATCTACTACTACTACTACTACTACTACTACTACTACTACTACTACTACTACTACTACTACTACTACTACTAGGTTTTCTTGGTCTACATGGTGATGGTAATGGATTGAAGAAATTGAGAATGTTTGTTTTAGGGTTTCTTTTTGTTTTTGGTGTTTTCATTTTTTTCGTTTGTTCCGGTAGAGTTTTTGAATAACTGTCAGTCGAAGTCCCATACATCATAAGAAACAGAAACGGTGGCGGTGGAAGAAAATGTTGCTCGGAAATGTAAATAAATTATGAAAAATATTGGAACTTTCGGAAAGAAAATTTCTTCAGAATCGTTTAAGTTCCGTTGTATGATACACAGGCATTAGAGAAACAAATACCAAAACAAACCAAATAATCGTTTCTAATATAGGCACAAGACATTCCAGAGATGCCGACCACGCTCTACAAATAGGGCTAAACGGTTGGAGGAAATTATACAAAAGCAATGTATAGAAATCTAGAGGTGGATAAGGAAGATGCAATTCTCGAGGAAACACTTGGCGGCGATGATGATGGAACAGCTGGTCTATTTCGGAGGGCTGCCTGACCCGATACTGCCGTAGGTAACTTCCAGAAATCCCTGGGTTGGCAGTGCTACCGAAGATATATATATATATATATATATATATATATATATATATGGTTCTGGGTTCAGTACCGCTACGTGGAAGCTTGGACAAGTGTCTTCCACTATAGCCTCATGGGTGGAATTGGTAGATGGAAACTGGATGAAGCCGGTCGTATATATATGTGTGTATGTGTGTGTATGTGTTTATATA
>NC_069000.1:4933149-4933474 GCF_001194135.2 Octopus bimaculoides
TATATATATATATATATATATATATATATGAATGTGTGTATATATATATATATATATATATATACATATATACATATTTACATGTATGAGTATGCATGTATGTGTCTGTATGTCAGAAGAACGACCTGAGTTTGAAGAAAAAACGAACGAAAGTAGCTACATAGGGGAATCAAATGATTCTTTTCGGTATTTCTACCTTACTTTATACTCGAAAATGTTTTATATAACTGTTATACAATTCTTAACTATACATCACTCTCACTCCCACTCTCTTTCTTTCTCTCTGTGTATATCTATGCGTTCATCGATATGTGTATACGTATAT
>NC_069000.1:4933484-4934531 GCF_001194135.2 Octopus bimaculoides
ATATTCATATATATAGATGTTATGTAGACAGGGTTAATGTCCTCTTGACGCACATCTGTTTATTTCAGTAATCCAAATCCGTATGTAGATGCTATATTCATGTGAAGTATGCATAAGTGTTGAAAATACTGGAAAATATTTTCGACAGAGTAATAATATCAAAACAGGAGATTGGAAATTTCTTTGGATTTTTATTTATCTATTATTAAACGTGTCTTCGTTTGTTAACAGGACTTGCAGAGTTGTACATGTAATAGACAACATGTAGAGAACATTAGAAATTCTTCAGGCAAATAATCACATAATACTGTCTGTCCTATATATTTATATATACTTATGTATATAATGTATACGTGCACACATAATGCATGCACACACATATATATACTTGAATATATATATATATATATGTACGTACGTATCTCAGAATTTTAATTTTAGCATAAATTTTCACCTCATCAGCCGCTGTTGAATTAAGGACAATCTTTTAGATATTTGGAGAGTTGTGTTTTTTGTTATATGTCGCATTATCAAGGTAATTCTCATTGTTTGTTTTAATTACATGCATATATCTTCAGATATATTACGTCACCGAGAAGGTGAGAGGCAATCAGAATACATGAGGCACGAGATCCATGTGTTCGTAGAATACTGAAGTAACCCTTTCTTGATTTTGCCTTAAAAGATAGAGCTCAAAATCAATGCATTGAAGATACTTTATTGCAGCAACAATTATAATAACAGAAACAACCACAATAAGCCAAACCTATGCACATTTCAATAGGGTATCCCGGATAAATAAACCACATCATAAGATGTCTCGTAAAATATTGTAACATATTACAACATATTACAAATTGCTGGATACTCCATCTCTTCAGGGTCGCATTATTGCCATCACCAATACTACTATTATTAGCAAAACACACACATCATCCAAGAGGGTGAAAGAATAATCGACGGTACGCAACCTACCATCGTTATTTTCTTTCCGAATGTAAACAAACAAATCAATTCAAATCCAGTGACGTATATATATATATATAT
>NC_069000.1:4934820-4937621 GCF_001194135.2 Octopus bimaculoides
CACACACACACACACACACACACACACACACACACACACACACACACACACACACACACACACACACACGTATTTATATAACTTATCAGCGTAGTTTTAAGCTTGAGTTTTGACAATTCTGGAAGTGCTTAATGTTAGGTTTCTTTGTAATATCATTACGCGTTTTCATCATTTCTCAGCATATTGTTTGCTTTCTACAAGCATGTAGTGTTAATCATGAATAGTTGTTTGTTTCACTTAACACATGCGCTAAGTTAATTACGTAAAAAAATCCTAGTTAATTAGATTAATGAAAGAACGTAGTTAGCCTTGCAGCAAATACATTTTTAATTTTGGTGTGATAGCTATGTGAGAAACCGAGATATAATCATAGAGAACTTGCTGTTATCCTTGCTTTCGCCTCATTGACTCTTTCTGTTTTCACTCATTTCAATCTTGGTTACGGCAACCTATTACATCATAGATATTCTTGTAGTCTTTCTTCATTTCATTAGTCGTTCTTGATTGTAGTTTGGCTGGGTTAAGCGCTGTTCAACAATGTTTACCTCACTTTCTTAGGTGTTAGGTCTTTGTTCATTAAATGAATGAATCGGCTACATTAACCAGGTTAGCAGTTCACTGCTAGTTATCTACGCTAGCTACACAAACACACGTACACTCATACAAACACACACTCATACATACAAATATTTAAAAGTTTTCCGGTTTCAATCATGGAATTGCGGCCACGTTGGGGCACCACTTTGGAGGATTTAGTCGAACGAAACGCTTGCGGTGCATATTGTTTGAGTCTTGACCTTATCATGTCGGTTTCTTTTGCCGAATCACAATGTTACTGGGACTAAACAAACACGTTTCTTGGGCAAAATGGTTGCCTTGTCGTTTCGATGCGAAACCCCATGGCCGTGAAGAAACAGCCGTAAATATATTATGACAGGCTTCTTTCCCAAGTATATTGCAGCTTCAATGACAATATCTAGACCATCGTTGCTGGTACACAAAGGAAGAATGGGATTTGAGGGAACCACAACAATAATAACTGTAGAACCATATAGTTTCAATGAAGAGCTAGCCACAGTAGAAGCTAAACCATTAATCTGCATCCAGTGGCAGGACCCTGGTTTGGGAATTCAGAGTTTTCAGAACTAACCCTCGGACACTCTTGTATCCAGGTGTACGAGTTGGTGCTGAAAAGATCCTGGCGTTGCGTAAAAGAAATTGCAGGGGGGATCAGTTAAGTATGATTTTATTGAACATATTCCCTTCTCAGATTCAGGCATTTGCTGGAGCGGTCCTTCAGTTTTTCTAAGTCTTGTTAAAGATCTCGGTAGGTTGGGTCACCATCCAAGCTTCTCGCGATAACCAAAGTCACGAGTTTTTCAGCAAACTTTCAGAGAGGGTCATGAGTAGTAACGGCTATCAGGGTCTCAGTTATAGGTTAATTGACATGTATATAGGGGTAAATGCATATATTCTGTTCAGTTTCCGTCTCTCAAATTTTATTCACAAAGTATTTCTTTGTCAAGGGCTACAGATCTAGAGAGATTCCCAAAGTGCGGTGCGTGGTGGTAGAACAATCTGGTCACACAATCTGTGTGAAGTGAACTCGCTAACGATCTGACGCTGGCTGCGCCTTAATTGGTACTTGATGAAGAAATACATTTTAATGAGAATGTAACAATGAACAATTAAAAGAGAAAAAATAGTAACGATAAAAAATTATCTATGAAGATGTGGCCAAAATAATGATCGATGTGAAAATAAATTAACTCAATAAAAAACGCCATAAAATATGTATGTATGTAAGAATGTACTGGTGAGTTTGTGTGCATGTGTGTGTGTGTTTGTGTGTGTTCCTGTGCGTTTGTGTATGTGTATGAGCATGGTGTGTGTCGGAGAGATATTAAAAAATGAAAGCTTAATAAGCGGGAACATACAAAAGGAAATGAAACGAAAAGAAATTAGTGGGTTATACAAAATTAGAAATTAAGCGAAAATATTTTTTGGGAAAAGCTAACGTAAAAAGCAGTAAACTATAAACAAATAACAAAACATACATACACACATATGCATATACGATACACACACATACATGCTCATAATATTTATATATATATAAATACACATTTAATTATGTATGTATATCTATATATAGATACATACATACAAACGTATATGTATATATATCCGTCTATATCTGTAAGAGAGATTACAAAGCAAAAAATATATTAAAAAGAGGGAGATAAAAACTAATAAGTGGGGAATATATGAAATGAAACTTAACGAAAAGAAGAAAGTGGATCATAGAAATAGAGAGAATGAAACGAAAAAGAACAAATTTATATATAAAAAAAAACAATTCAAGCAGGCAAAAGCATAATATGGAATAGTACACACACACACACACACACACACTTATATGTGTATATGTGTTTATATGCAAGTATATGCTTGTGTGTGTATGCGTGTGTGTATTTTAAACGAAAGCTAGACAAAAAAGTTGTGAACATTTCCGAAAAAGAATTATGAGGAAGAGAAAAAAAAAACAAGAGATGGAGTAGAAAAGGAATAAAACCAAAGTTAAATGAATATAAATGTTAAATGAGACAAGAATCGATTCCAAATTATTTGCAATTCTTTGAATCTAATTGGTCAATGGTAGAAGAAGCAAATCGAGGCGTGGTGTCGCACTTGGAAGTACGTTACGTATTATTAACTAATTTCTTTTCATGTGTCATGTATGTGCATATGCATATATACATACATACATACATACATACATATATATATGTATATATATA
>NC_069000.1:4938140-4943018 GCF_001194135.2 Octopus bimaculoides
TATATATATATATATATATATATATATATATCTGTGTGTGTGTGTGTGCGCGTGTGCGTGTTCGAATGTGACTATTTTCAGAAACGTATGGGTGAAATTTCTTTCATTGTTATATATATATATATATATATAATATAATATAATATATATATACATATACACACATACATTCATCAGTGCGTATGAGCGTTCGTTTTATCCATCCATCTTTGTACGTATATATGTATGTATATATATATATGTGTGTGTGTGTATGTATATATATAGATGCACATGTATAACTTAATTTACACCAAAATATATTCATATATTTGCATACAAATGCGTAGACAGTGATGTATATATATATATAAATGGATATACACTGAGAAGACGTTTATAACGATCAATTTGGAACAGAAACTTTTGGTGATCTATCGTTCTCTGATTACATTAAGCGTAGCCCCATGGTTATTCTGAATGCGACCATTTTACCATTTTAAGTCATTATATCTGATAATCCGTAACAGCGTTCTACTCTATTCGAAATCATTTTATACTTATACAAAATCACTTGAACATACACAAACACACAGCACACTCACACATGCAGATACACAGAAGCATGCACACATATATTTTAACATTTAACCTTATCTTCCTTCAGGCATTTGATTACGACCATGCTGGAGAGCTGCTTTCACGAATGCACACGCTGAAAATCTTTGCTACCCACCCATGTATTTTTAAATATAAAAGCAATTATTGAGCAATGTTTTCTCAATACTGTTTAATATTCTCAAATTTAGCCTTTCATCCCTCCAGTGTCGATAAAATGAAGTAACACTAAAGCACATGGCATGGTATCTTCTTGCCCCTTTCCTTTCAAATCTGTCGGTTTTGTGCCGGAATTAGCAAGAAATATTTAACAGAAACGGCATACGTGAAACCGTTAATGTTATAAAACTTCAGATGAAAACCATTCCACGATAATTCATTTTATATTCTATCTTTCAATTTTGTTTTCTCTCAGTCCTTCACAAAGCGAATTTAAATATCTTTTTTTTAGTTGCAACCAGATTTCATAATGTAAAACCTGTGTAACTTTAAATAGAATAACGACAAACTAACTGTTAGATTAACAGGTTATTACAAACTGTCGCTTGTATCAGCTGCCTATGTGTGTGTGTGTGTGTGCAGTATGTCAGGGAAGATTATTTATGATTGGAGAACAAAGTGCAGGCACTGGTCTTCTTCTATCTTTCTCCTTACCTTTCCCTTGTCTCTCTGTCTGTCTACCTACCTCTCAGTCTGTCTACCTGCCTCTCTATCTATCTGTCTCTTTCATTCCCGCCTCTCTCTCGGTCGTTTCTACATTTATATTTCTATGTTTGATTTTAGCTGAACGCATGGGGACATTTAGAATTAACAGTATAGTAATAGGCTGTTGCAAATAGCTGATTTCTATTTTTCTCCCCTTTTAAATGTCAGACTGACGTAGTAAGCTTCATTATATATTCTTAGCAACTGATTCAATTATCCTGTAGAGATAAAAATAAGAAAGTTTAAATGCAAACGAGAGAAAAAAAAAGCGCAAGAAATTCATTTAAGTACATAATATGGTGTGTGTGTGTGGGGGGGCATAGGTGGGCAAGATGTTTGTAAGGTAATGTGGCCACCACTTAAGAAGCAATATATGTATATATACATATATGCATTATTATATTTATGCATATATATACATATGCGTATATAAATATATATATATATATATATATATATATATATATATATATATATATATATATATATATATATATATATACGTGTATACATATACACACACACACACACACACACACACACACACACACACACACATACACACATATATATATATAACCGCGTGTGTATCGTTGGCGATTTTCTTTCTCCGTCTTCCCTTTCTTTGGACTTCTCTCTCTGATATACAGATAAATACATATATATATATATATGTACATGCATACATAGTCTTTCAATGATATTTAGTGGGGGATATCTATCTAAATATGAACCGGTTGGGTTAGAGTATCCTCAAAATAACAAAGCTGTTGTGCCCGAAATATAGATACATACCTAAATATAAAATTTACGACAACGTACTGAATTAACATTAAATGTTTATCAACAAGAGACACCGTATTTGCTTTCGTATGTTTCACAAATACAACGTCCTGTTGAGTTGTACATTACATGTTATTTATTTTGTAAAATGATTAGTTGTAGGCATATTAGGAATATGCATATTGTGTGATAGGCGAATGCGTGAATATATTATATATGTAATGTCTTAACAGCCGATCATATCGCGGCGAATAATTGTACATCGATGCGTAACGATTATTTTTTCATGTATAATGTTACGTTGCTCTCTGTTGACAATCTTTCTCGAATAATCGGAATATGAAACACAGTTACGGTCCACCAACCTTCAGAATCCGATTAAATATACGAACAAAACGCTGTGTATTAAATGGGGTCATTCGCTAACACCTTAGTCGTAGATATCTGTATCTCTATGTGCGTATGTATGTGTATGTGTGCCTGTGTGTCTCTAAGAATTCAATTTGTCAATATAATGTTTTTATTAGTTGAGCAAGGTTCACATTTCATTATTAGCACTTATTAATTTGGAACAATGAAGTCTTTTCCTTTATATGTTGCTGACGTATACTATCAAACACACACACACACATATGTATAAATTATATCTTTATATGTTTGTGTATGTGTGCGTGTATGTGTGTGAGTGTAACCGATTTTCTCTCTATTATCTCACTAAGACTATTTTCTACCAAACAGAGTCCAACGGTAATTTTATCGAAGAAAATTAAGGTGAAATTACCAATTCTTCTTCTCAACGTGAATATCTTCTATGGGACTTTGAAGATTAGGTATGGAAACCAAATTAAATTTCTGTTTGGAATTGTAGCTTGTAACAGCAGAATGGAGTAAAATCGTTTGCTAATTAGCTTCACTGTCAGCTCGCCAATATTTTAGATCAATAGCAAATATTGAACATTGAGAGGGCGTTTGCTATATTTAGGCAGCTGCTAAATATATTACTTCGTATTCTCTTTCCAACCATCCCAGCATCTTAGCTTCACAGCATCGTAGCATCTCGACGTCTCTACATCGTACCCACTTACATGGTGGTGGGTGAGAGTTTTGTAGAAATCTGTAAGACTTGCTTGTTCATTTTTTTCGTTTTTCTTTTTAACTTTTCTTTCTTTTTTGGTTTATTTGCTTAAGTTTTCTCTTTGTTTCAAAATAGCAGCTTGCTCTGAATGGTCAAATAGTATTGATCGCAATCGATAAAAATGTAACGGC
This sequence comes from Octopus bimaculoides, assembly GCF_001194135.2. Classification (NCBI taxonomy): domain Eukaryota; kingdom Metazoa; phylum Mollusca; class Cephalopoda; order Octopoda; family Octopodidae; genus Octopus; species Octopus bimaculoides. The sequence goes on from NC_069000.1 coordinate 4,941,492, forward strand.
TCCGATTTCTGGAATGTGTTGTAAAGAGTGATGGAAGAGTCTGTATGTCATCATTTGACCTTGGGGGAAATAGCAGCAAAGACTCATTTAAATTAAGCCTTAACATCTCACAAAATGAAGGACACATGAGATAAATTACATAAATTTATATTTCTGAAATTAAGGCAGAAATCTCTGGAATCATACGTCTGCGCGATCAGGGCTGACATTGAGCTAAGTAAAAAAACAAAAACAAAAAAACAAAACAAAACGGTTAACCCTGCAATTAACTGGGCGTCCGTTCAGAAGCAACGTTGGCACGCCCGACTTGCCATTCATTATTCACTTCCTTGGTACAATAGAGCGGTAAGCCAGTTCATTTGTCTGTGCATACCTGATTCAACCCACAGGTTTAATCTGGGTAGCTGGCTATATATGAACAGTAAAGTAGTAGATCACAACTCATAGAATGTCTTATCTATTGCAGTAAACTTGGAATGGGGCTCAAGGACTACTGAACCATTTCTACAGGTTGGCTGTGGAGGAGAAAAAACCTGCTTCAGTGTGGTTGTGAATGAGGAAGTGCGAGCCTTGAAAGAAGAAGGCTAGAGTAATGTTACGGGAGTTAGTGCTAACTGCATAAAGGTGGGATGGACCTACTTATTCCGGGTTACCTGCAAGCGGGTGTTTCATGATCTAAACTTTAGAACTACATACGTAATACTCAGGGATGTTTGCAAAAACGGGACTTTAATGAAATGTGCAGACATATGCCCCTCAAGTGACATCCTACCATACTATCAATGAACAACTCATCTATTATACTACAAAAGAAGTCACGATACTACATATGTTTCGAATTGATTATTACTAATATTGGATCGAGGCCAAAGTTCTACAAGATAGATTATGTAAATCGATTGTTATACATTTCATTGTTACTGGAAAGATGAAGGACAACATTGATCGCCGCCAGATATGAATTCAGAAAACAAAATGGAAATTCAGACAGATTTTAAATTGAAGATAAAATACAACGCTTTTAATTAATGATTTTATATTCATTCATTTATTTGCTTGTTAAAGTGAACTAATGCTTTCGGGTCACTTGTGACGGCGATTATGAAATACATTGCGTATGATAACTTAAATGGTTTCGAAAATGAGCAAAACCTTCGTTAAATTTTAAATATACACATATGTTGCGATTGTAAGACATGATGAGTGTGTGCGTTGGGATGTCTGTGCGTCCACATATATATATGTATATAAGTATGTATGTATATATATGTATTTATGTACATATATACATATAGATATATGTATGTATGCATGTATATATTAAATATACATATATATGTATGTATGCACGTATATATGATATGTATATGCATATATATATATATATATATATATATATATATATATATATATATATATACACACATATTTTGATGTCCTGTACCCATATATGCATGTATATATACACATATATGTAGGTATGTACATATATGTATGGATATATGCATATATTTATCTATTATTTAT
>NC_069000.1:4944456-4949456 GCF_001194135.2 Octopus bimaculoides
ATATATATATATATATATTTACACACATGCTTGTATGCATGAATATGTCCTTGTTCTTATATACATAAGCAGATGGATATTCATGAACACTAACGTATACACAGAGAGAGAGAGAGAGATAGAAAGAGAGAGAGAGAGAAGAGAGAGATAGAGAGAGAGAGAGAGAGAGAGAGAGAGAGAGAGGTTAGGAGTGAAAAGACAGACACGGAGTTTACGAACAATAATCGAATCATGCCTGTATTTCTAATTGTTGGAACAATGGCAGCAGGAATGATATTTCAAATTATTAACTGAAATGATATCTCTGTGATGACATCTTCAACTCCTATGGAATCGCCTTTGCTATAATTCACCGCGTATGTTATAATTAGCAACACGATACCAGGAAATCTACGATAAGAAATATCTTTATAATACTTTAGTAATTAGGTGCCTGATAAAAGGATGTAATAAAATAAATTATTATAAATATTCTATGAGCGAAGATGCATTTGTAATAATGAATAAATATTTGCACGTGTTACTTTATCAATCGTCACTGTAGGATATGTCAAGTGGGCATCAATCGTCTGGTTAGAAGCTTCTATCGATTACATTCAATCAACAAGCTAACCATTACTCTCAAACTGCCTCAGGACACTTAGCTGTCAATGTATACCATGGAAGATTTGTTTTACAAACTAAAACTGGTGAATTAGTTAAGGATAAAATCTTAAATGATAAAAGCATAGCTTCCATTATTTCTAAAAACAACCTTTTCAATACAACTGACACAAAATATACGTGTTTGTTCTTGTTTCAGGTAAATAATTCATAAATATATTTACTTATTACCCACGTGGGGTGGGGTAAAATATAGAGGGGACAAGGACAGACAAAGGATTAAGTCAATTACATCGACCCCAGCGTGTAACTGATACGTATTTAATCGAACCCGAAAGAACGAAAGCTAAAGTCGACCTCGGCGGAATTTGAACTCAGAACGTAACGGAAGACGAAATACCGTTAAGCATTTCGCCCAGCGTGCTAACGATTCTGCCAGCTCGCCGCTCTTAATAAATCATAAATCTATTTATTTCTTGACTGTCCACAGGGGGTTAAACGTAGAAGGGATGTCGATTACAGCCTGTCTTAAAAAAATTCATAAATATATAACGAAAATATAGGACAAACTCGATCTAAAAGAAAATATATTTGAAAGCAAATGCAAATAATAATAAGATCTATGTGTAATTTGTTTGAACGCAGCTTTGATTATAGATCATAAATCTTCAAAATCAGGACGCACCTGAGACCTAAAACACGACAGCAATCAACACAGAGCAGAGCCTATCGCTTCTAGTGCATAATTTTACACCTTACAGCCATGGTCATGTCTGTTCCTACTTGAAATGTTGATTTTTAAAAGCGTTCAAGTGAATAGACATACATGGTACAGCTGTGGTTCTGGTGTGAATGTAATAAGTCATATTGCTTTGTAACTTTGGAGAAATCACGTATGTTATGTTAAGAGTTTTGTTTAGTGTTTCATTGTGAATGTAATCCAGAGTATAAGCGTACGCGAATGTGTGCATGCCTTTCTGTGGGCATATGTGTATTTATGCGTATACGACACTATCTGTATCCTTATATTTTCGAACAAGGGAATCTAGCAGCCCCACTCAGCTCAAAACAATATCTGTGTATGATGGCAAAAATCTTCACTCCAAAGTACTGTTGCTGAATTTCTCTCGTGAGATTTAAAAATAGAAATTTTCTACTTTTGTATAGTCACGGGTTTCAAATTTTGGCACAGGGACACCAGTATTGGAAGGAGAGGGGGCAAGTCAATTACAACGACCCCAGTACTTGACAGCTACGACATTTTGTACGATGTAATCTCTACTCCATTTGCACCACCCGTTACAAGAACTCTGTACAAGGCCATAGGCGCCGCTTTTATATATTTCATATACAAAAGAAAAGTAACCCAACACAAAACAAGCTTAGTGTTTCTGAAAATATTTACTGTTTGTGTTGTTACACGATGAACGCAAATTTCGCAGTTACTTAATAGATTCAAGCTATTGTCTATTTAGCTGTTGCTGAGCATCTAAATAATAGTAATAAATGAACTAGAAATATCCAGAATAGAGGACATACATGTGAAATATTACTAATTAATTTTGATATAGTTAATTACATTTGACAGAAATGGTCATTCTGAAATTCCCTACAGGTTACATTTATCGATATTTATTGATCATCAATTCTTAATAATACCAACCATTACGTTTAACGCCTCGTCGAATTAGTAACAATCTTTGTCTTGTTGAGCAAATCATGGCAGAACAGAGTGTGAGCTTGTGGCAAATTGATATGAAGCAGTACTTTGGCTTTAGTTGTTTCTTGTGCACGGTTTTAAGAAATCTGTTTCCTTCTTGAAACAAACAAACACGATCCTAGATCAAATTACTGGCTCTGTAATTTCAAAATGGGGACAAGAGGAAATTTCAGGAACAAGAACTGAAATTTTGGAGGTGTGGGTAATACGATTGCATGTGACCTCAGTGGAATTTGAAATTACAATGTAATGAATCGAACGAAAGTCTGCTAAGTATTTTGTGTGGTGCGGTAATGATACTTCCATCTTTGCACCATTCAACAGATTGAATACTAAAATCCTAGATACATCGTATTCGATAAAAAATAGCGAAACCGAAACTGCTGAAAAATTGGTTGTATTACTTCTGGACTGGTGCCGAATATGGCTAGAAACAAACGTATTGCTCTCACGCTTGTTAGCGCTCTTCAGAACTCATCGAGACAGCTACGCAACTTTAACTGGATGGAGAAGGGCGGTGCGCTTTACTTTTATTAATACTTCCGAAAACTAAGAGGAGAATGGATAGAGTTATTCTCAAATTAGATATATGGCTGTGTGGTTAAGAATCACGCATCCTAATTAAGTGATCTTGCGTTCAATCCCGCTATTCGCTCATTTGAGCAAATGTTCATTTTCCTTCCTCATGGGTTGAATAAATCATTTTGAGTTATATGTAATGGACGAAAATTGGGCAGACGTCTGGAGTTGAAAGCGTCCTTGCTATTAGGCTGTACACTTAATATGTCTCTTGGCCTAACATACACACATATATGTACATACATACATACATATATACATACATGCATGTACTCCTTCATATGCATGTACGTCTACACATGTATGTATTTATGTATATAAATGTGCATGAACTTTGGTCATTTTACCCTGCACAGATATCCATGCGGACGGTTTAGAGACCGATGAGATTCTAACGATATCACCAATTATCTGTTAGATACTTTTCTTTTGCTTCGTGTCACTGAAGTTAATGCAAAATGATAGTTTTAACGCTTGCAGGAACTGGAAACGACAAGCAACGGCTCATAAATAAATTATCATACTTCATTTGAAAAATTTTTGCAGAGATTTTTATACTACACAGACAATATTTTTTTCAGCTTAGGACATGTTTGTATACTACATTCTAAATGTTCATGCAGTGAGAATACTGGATTCGTTGATCTTTGGATTATGAGAAGAAGGTTGCTTCTCAATCCCATGGTTCCGAGTTCAATTCCACTGCAGTGGAAGCTTAGACAAGTGTTTTCTAGAGAGAGTAACCTCAGACTGACGAAAGCCTTGGGAGCGGATTTGCTCGACGAAAATTGAAAGAAGCAGCTCGCTTACATACAAGCATATATGTGTGTGTGCGTCTGTGTATATGTGTGTGTGTGTTTATGGCTGTCCCCTCACTACTGCTTGACAACTTTTGTTGTTGTTTTTGCATGCCCTTAAGATAGCGGTTCGGTATAATAGACTGATAAAATAGGTATCAGGCTTGGAAGAAAAACAAGTAGTGATGGCGATTCATTCGAGAAGAAAATTCTTCAAGGCGCTGCCCCAGCACGGCCGCAGTCAAATGACTGAAACAAATAGCAGATAAAATATAGAAGATTAAATTCAGGGAAAATTAGTTGCAATAACGAAAAAAAAAATACACAAAGAATGATTCCAACAAGTTTTCTAAGTTTACAAGAAATATCAATAAATCGCTCTGAAATGAGAGGAACGTTTTGAAACATACGAGAAGTATGTTATCATAGTTTGGCCGAGTCATGCTGAAGTCCATAGACACACATAGCGGTCGCGAGTGAGTCTGGTTTATATTTTTAGTGAATCTCATGCTGGGTTGTGCCTTACGGCATTAACACGTCTCTTCCAGAATATATTCTTTCTAATATGGTTGGCGTAGTCGATCACATGAAGACCAGCTCCTACTTTTACTTATTTAATCGACCCCGAAATGGTAGAAGACTAGATCAACCTCTGCAGCATTTAAACTCAAAGCTTAATAGCGGAAGAAATGCCGCTAAGCGTTTTCTCCGGCGTGTTAACGATTCCATCAGCTTGCCCCCTTACTCTTTCAGAATATATCCTTTTTTCCTACAGGCCCAAAACATACAATTTTGTGGGAGGGTGGTAGCAGAATACATTGACTCCAGTATTTGATTGGGAATTATTTCTTCGAAGTTGAAAGGCTGGAAGGCAAAGACCATCTCGCCGGCATTTGAATTCAGAACGCAAAAACGGATGAAATGCCGCGAGGCATTTTCTCCGGAGTGCTAACTTTTCTGCCAGCTTGTCGCCCTACTCTTTCACAAATATATCAACAACAATTTTTATATGTAATTTAAGATAATTTTTTTTTTTGCAATGTAATTGAAAAAATGATTGACATGTTGAATAAATTGCTATGTTCCTTATACACGATAAATATTTAAAAAAAAACTTTGATTTGCAAACAGTAACACCACCAAGCAGCGAAAATCTGACAGATTGACCCTGGAGTAGGGCGCATTGAGAACTTAAGATTAAATTCTAGGTCTCCTATTTAGAATTCTTATGCAGTGTTGTCAGAAAAGGGAGGGGAATGTCCACGGTCTTCTACAGGCATGGTCATAAGAAAGAGAACTCC
>NC_069000.1:4951444-4953747 GCF_001194135.2 Octopus bimaculoides
TATAGGTATATCTATGTATAGTCACATATGTGGTGTGCGTGTGTTTTTGTTTTGCATTTGTGTGTTTGTGTGTATTTCTTGGTATGTCTGAACATACATACCTACACAGGAAAAATGAGTATGTTTTCTATTTTTTTATTTATTTATTTTATTTATTTATTTTGTTATCGTTTCTTAAATGATAGTTGAATTCATTTACACCAATGTCTGAAGGCAGAAATAGAATTTGTAATTCTAATTATAGATTAGAAATAATCTAGCTTTATACGCCATGATAATATCTTGCAGATCTGAACGAAAGGTGTAGAAATGAAAGTAAAAAAAAACAACAACAAACAAAATATTAAACTAAAAGCTAACGTCATGACCAGCTACACGATTGAACGTCCATAGAAAAATCAGAGCTACTATCAAAGTGTCTTCATTATTTTAAACTTTAAATCACTAATATATTTATTTTGTGATTTTATATTCATTTTTAACATTTTAATCTTGGAAAAATGTCTTTGAGAAATTCTTTCGTGTGAGAAATTATCAATTGTGATAGACATTTCTGAATTTCAATTTATTATCAGATTTACGAATGTAGTGGCTGTGTGTATTAATTATAACAGATAAAGGTTGTATATATTGGCGTTTTGTTATTTCTTCTTCTTCTTGTATTCAAATTAATTTGATCTTAATATTTATTCATTTATTTATTTTTTCTTTCATTTTTTTTGCTTTTGTTTGATCGTTTGTTTTGCTAGTCTGTTTGTTTTTTTTCTATTTTATACTTTTGATTTTCAGTCTCATTTGAAATTCCTACACATGCTCTTCAATAGATTCACACATTTTCTGCACATGCAAACTAAGCTGACCAAATTTATACATGTTTAAATGCATGCTATCAAGATAGCAGTATGAAAGACATATTCACACGCATCATCATCATCATCATCATCATCATCATCATCATCTTTATCACCATCATCATCAACCTTATCAACTTCATACATACATAGATACATACATACATACATACATACACGCATACATACATACATACATACATACATACATACATACATACGCTGAACTATTGAAAAATATGCAGTTACTCTATCCAGATTAGAAGTTCAGGTTTTTGCCTGTAATTATTGAGGCCCTGGAAGACTACAACAGATCCAATCCATCACTGGAACTGTAAAAATCTGTAAAACTTTCCAGTAGTTTCTCATTTAAGTATATATGAGCAGGTCTAGAGATGCAACTATATGTATTGGAATATATACATAAAGGAAAACATACAAATCTGCACATATAGATACATACAAACAAAATACCCTGTTGTTGATGTTGAAATTCGAATAAAAGCGCCTTGTATCTAGGTTAGAAACCGGCTCTTTCTTTATTGGCCAGAAATCTTGAAATAAAACTGAACAATGACATCATACATACACGCATGCTTGCATATATAATGCTATAAGATGTTACACGAGCACCCAGCTCCGAGTACATTGTTTCATATAGCAGACACAGTTGTAAGCTAACGGAAGGAGATTATTCCTTCCCCTTTCTTCTGTCATTCGTTCTTTTTTGACAAACGGGCCCCATCAGACATGAGCCATCACCAAGCGGGCCGCAATAAAAAAAAATAAAAGAATCTTAATTAATTATTTAGGCGTGCCACTTAGAAAATCCCGCACGCCATAGTTCGCACATAGCTTGACTAGAGCAACGTGGAATAAAATTATTTACTCATGGATAAAATGCATTGGCCGACGCCAGGTTTTGAGCGCCGGTCATAAAAGCTCACCAATATACCGCATATTTTTTTTTGCTATATTGCAAATATATGATATAAACATTATAGCATAATAATGTGGTTTTACTCCGGTATAGAGAATATATGCTATGTAACATATTAATTCAGACCAAAGCAGATAATTTTATATAATATGGTTTAAGATAAATAGATTTTTGAAAATTGAATTTTGGTAGAATAATTCTGTTTTGAAGAATCGAAAACTGACATAATAACAAAATAAAACACGATATTTCAGTTGAATGATAAAAGTTTATTTTCCTGCATTATGAGCAAATATTTATTAATTATTGATCAATTGAAATTGGGAATTTATGTAGAGCGAGTTCGAAGAGAAAAATATCCAATATAAATTACGCTATTGACATTATGGGACAGACACCCGCATGCACCCACTTACACACACAAATATACGTATCTTATTTAATACATGAATGTGTGTATATCTGTATGTATGTATGTATATATATATATATATATATATATATATATATAT
>NC_069000.1:4954014-4955164 GCF_001194135.2 Octopus bimaculoides
TATGTATATAAATATATATAAATATATATGTATTTAAACAAGAGGTTTTGGCGGTCGGGAGTAAGGTCAATAAAGAAAGTTCATGGCTGGCCGGACACCGGTCACGTGGAAGGAGAAGAGATGGGTAGGTGATAGCGGGATTGAGGGATTAGAAAAAAGAATTAGAGACAAAGAGAAAGGTACAGGGGAGATAAACGAGTGGGAAGAGAGAGAGAGAGAGAGAGAGAGAGAGAGAGAGAGAGAGAGAGAGAGATGATAATGATGATGCTGACGAAAAGTGTAATGAATGATGATCATATTTTAAAATTACTATAATTAGTTTCGGCGCCCTTTTACAATCGTAGTATATAGATGAAATGCTGTGTAATCATTATATCCCATTGAAGGAGTAAAATTTACCTCCTCAAGTGATTGTTTATATCAATCCATCGTTAGATCCTACTGTCATTTCACTCGTTGCTGGGTGTAATTTCCAGCAGTTTACAGGCATAACAAAACCCATAGCTATAATTATAGTTAAAATACAATTATAATCACAATACCTAATACAGAAATAAAGAAATTGACCATAAAGAAAGGTCAGGCGCATTATAAATTACAATTCTGTCTTCATGGTAAGATTATAAGGAAGAAAATGCAAAACAGTCTGAAGAATGAAATTAAGCTTTTAGAGATAATGAAGTGATAAAGTGATGATGACGGACGATTTTTAGACTTATCACCTGTTTCTTTGTTTGAAGAATCTAAATTACCCAGTCTTTCGCGACAAAACAACTGGTTCTATTCTACACTGAAGTCAACCTCTATTTAAACTTAATTTATTATCGTCTGGCCTTTACATTCTTGTTTGAAACAATTAGAAAAATCAGTTATAAGATATCTTCGCACTCACGTATACATAAATATTCTTTTATATAATTATCGACAAGGCAGTATATATCGTCTTCCATACAGACACCAACACAAGCATACAATACACACACACACACACACACATACACACACACACATACACACACACACACATACATATATATACACATATTAATAGCTACATTACAACTTGACATAATAAGCAAAAAATTTATCAGTCTTTTTATCCTCAAAATATAAACTGCCGATAGCAATATATAAACATATATATATATAT
>NC_069000.1:4955954-4961245 GCF_001194135.2 Octopus bimaculoides
TATATATATATATATATATATATATTTGTATCTATTTGTTTGCGTGTGTGTGCAAACAGCATATATATGCATGTATATAATATATATAAATGATTACCTATGTATACATATGTATATGTATATATCATCTATCTATCTACATATATATATATACACGCACGCACACACACACACACACACACACACACATATATATATATATGTATATACGTATATAGTTATATATATATTAACTCATACATACGCACATATGATATATATATTTGTATACAAACACACACATAAGTGTGTATGTGGGAGTGTGTGCATATATGCCATGTGTATCTATTTACAAATGTCCCTACGTGTACGTGTCTGTGCTTGTGTATGTGTTTGTGTGTGATTATGTGCGTCTATGTGCTTCCATATAGCTGTGCTTTCTAACCGTGAATGCGTTTGTATATCTCTGTTTAAAAGTTGCTTTATACCCATGTGAGCATGTATGCGTGTGGGAACTCATTTTGCCGCCTACAGGAGTTGCGTTTATGCCACTCTGTTTCTGTTTGTGTCATTGACGTTTTGAATTATTCAACGAAATATATTGCTCAAAATTTGCTTTCAATCTCAAATCACTTTCATTATATTCATAAAGGAGTTCGAAGAAGCGTAGGTGTTGAAAGAGATACGCTAGTAATAACGTTTGCAGACTTTATAAGATATATAGTGTTACCATAAATCTATCTATCTATCTATCTATCTATCTATCTATCTATCTATCTATCTATCTATCTATCTATCTATCTATCTGGATATATGTGTGTAAGCGTATGAATATATATATGTATATATATATATATGTAGATATATATATATATATATATATATATATATATGTGTGTGTGTGTGTGTGTGTGTGTGTGTTTGTGTTTATGTTTGCATTTGTGTGTGTAATGTATACATATATATGTGTGTGCGTGTGTGTCTGAATTGTTTTATCTATGTCTCTCTCTCTCTCTCTCTCTCTCTCTCTATATATATATATATATATATATATATATATATATATATATATATATATATATATATATATATATACATGCTTGCATGTATGTATATATATACGTCTGCATATATGCACTCATATATATATCAGAGATATACTAAATGAACAACAAACGTATACAGTATCTTATGTGGAATGAAATTATATACATTCGCATACATACCTACCTACCCCTACATCTTTATATGTATGTACATGTACCTATAATGTCTCTAACAAGGCACCTATGCGTTCAAACGTGTTCACTACAATTATAGATAACGAGGTATCATCAAATGCCCAGTAAATATTCATATTTAGTTCATAAATTATTTATGGCTACGACATTATTGAAACACAGTGAAAGGATGTAATAGAAATGGGTGTGATCTTACATCGTAATAAGTCTTTCCGTTGTAGAAATTTCTGTTTCGAAATATATGTTTCTCATCAGCCGGTGTTGCAAAGGTAAAATACTTCATCTCCTAATGCAGTAAGGATTTAGTCACATAATGATAGGTATAATACTTCCCGTTATTGGCGTATGTGACAAGACGGTATGTGTTCTATCTAACTGGGAGAAAGACCCTCCTACGGAATTAATTTTCCAGGGTTCAATTACTGTATATTTAATGGTTTTAAACGTTGGAATAACTGGATGACATCAACGCCACTGTTGAACAGGTACATATTTCATCGACCAGATTTAAGTTGAAGGCGATCTCGGAAGAATTTGAACTCGAAACGTAAAGCCGAACGAAACGCTTTACTCCTCTTAGCATAGCACCACGCCTCTCACCCTCCTACTACGGCGTCACCTGGTCACATATCTCAGTACTAGACGACAGCCATGTTGCCTGAGATACACAAATATGTATTACTATATAACGCCTGTCACAAGCAATTAAATCGATTGAACCCTTGGCAATTTGTTTCAGGAACACCAGAGACGAATGCGAGGGAAGTTTGACTGCGTCGTATTTAGAACTTGGTATGTAATATTCGATAATTAAATAAATACCACAAAATCTTGTGACAGACGCTCTACCAATTTTGACAATATATTACTTGTTATCACGTGAAGAGTTAAATAAATTATATGCCTAATGACCAAAGAGATTTTGGTATGAAGAACCGACACATCAACGCAGAATCTAGTCTTGTTGCTTTCCGTGTAATTACTACACAAATTATAGATTCTGATCAAAGCGAGAATTTTTAAAGAGAACAGGTGCTACAATACTACTATTAAGGTATCGCACACATTGCCTGATAAGGCGGAACTCAGTTGGAAACGCAAACATGGGATTATACTTTCAGTGTTTTGAATCACGACATTTCTATAGTCTACACATACGCTTACCATGATATGGAATCCATGAATGCAGGGAATGGCGAGGGAAAATTTCTTGTAATTATGTTTTAAATATTCATAAATATTGAAATATTGTCGGCGACCATAGCGCTCCTGGAAATTTCCGATCATTGATTAAGATAACTAGTCACATCAAATTTGCTATTAAATTCTTCACAATTATGTTTTCTTTTTCTTTTTTCTTTTTAGTTGCTTAGTTCGGAATTAGCTATGCTGAATAAATCTGTAGTCAAAGGTTCCATTTAGGACCACCTCGAATATTTTCAAATATTTTGTACAGGGAGTGTCAAAAGACGTGTGTGACCCTAGTTTTACGCGAGCAGTGCTGTGGCTCCTATGAAGTTAAGCTGATTGCAACAGAGTCTTCATGTAGCTAAACGTTTCCTTGATATTTTGGACCTGTCCATTCCAAGTGATTGTTTTTGAAACGTTTATCAAGAATAATAAATCTGGAAAATATTTTCCAACGCTTTTTTCGTCTATGAAGCTCCATAGCTATTCGATGTTGAAAAAATCCTATTGCTTTTTTTTATATTAAATTTTTTTTGTATTTAAATATTATTAGGAATTGTAATTGTAAAAAAATGTTAAATATTGTTTTGTGTATTGAAGAAGTTTAACCAATTTATTTTCCTTCAATTTTAAAAAAGAAAATTTTACATGACTCCAAAAGGGTCATGAACCCACGAGGATCATGGAAACACTGTGATATGTGATTTTATGCAGGAGTCTCTGATGTCCCGAGAGAATGGTGAATAAGAAAAATCATGTGAATCCGCCTCACGTGTTTCTATAGTCTTTCAATTAATACTAATGGATACGTTGAGGTTTTAGGGCCAGTTGTTGAGCCGCAAACATAATTTTCAAACACACAAAACACAAACACAGACACAAACACACAGACTCACACATAAACACACATAGACACGTATATGTGTATGTATAAACGCATGTGTATGGAGAAGGAAAATTATCTACTCATTCTCTTCGTATTTTTGCAATATATATATGTACACCCGTGTGTAACCTCTTAATCTCATTTTCATATATGCTAACGTGCATACACGCACATACACACACGCACGCACACACACATACATATACACACACTATCACACAGACCTACACACATCTAAGTATGAATATATGTATGAATATGAATGTTGATGTTATCGAATCGAATAAAAGGGTTGAAAACAAACATAAATAAATTCTTACGTGATTGTAACTGTTGGCTTTGATATACGTGCATTGATACTTATATTTGCTCTCATATTCATTACAATTATTGACATAACATATACATGCAAGACAAGACGAAAGGTTTTTGTCCATGCCCAATGCAAAAATCTGTTGCAAAGCTAGTATTCGTAAACACAGACAGAGACAGTGGAACACGGAAACGCATATTCTCACACAATCGCACACCAAAACATACAGACAGATACACACGTACATCTTCACAGAGATTACAGAGAAATGTTTGCGGATGTAATTCTGACGGGATTGTTTCACAATTATTCAGCAACTTTTCCTATTTGTTAGTGTTTGTTGATACAATACAAAATTACCATAACATGACGTAACCGAAGATAAAACTTCATTGAAATTCTGATCTCGCCGTTGTAATAAAACAATATTGATTCACCAGCGAGTTTTATTTTATTTTTATCAGTGTAGAATCCGGAAGCTGTGTAATCTGGTAATGGTGTGTCGTGATCAGTAACGAAGCAGCCCATAATAAAGTTCATACAAGATTTTTCAGTAAGTTGTAAATTGGTGGAGAGAATTGAAGAATCAAATATTTCCAACCGAATGTTTGTATATGTGAGAACGAGGCGAGACAGATGAAGTAATTTTTTTATCGCAGGCTGTCGACACATAGTATATATATATATGTGTGTGTGTGTGTGTGTGTGTAATTTTTCAATGTGTACAAATAATACGGAAAAAATAAATAAATAATTACCAGGGTAGCAAAAATTTACACAAGTAACAAGGATGAAACATCCTACTGATAAAGGTAGAAATTCCAGGTTTCGGTGAAATGTTTTTAGTAACATAGTTGAATAAATAAATGAAGTTAAATGCAAGTATTATTCAAATCTTCATACTTAAGACATATGTTTCGAAGAAAACATTGCTATTATTCCAGAAGGAATAAAATGATGTAAAACAATGACATCTCATCAGGGAACAAAACGCATCAATAAGAAATTTTAACCGAATATGATTGCTCCATATATCTCTTTTTCCCTGATGAGAAGACTTACTAAAATGATTCATGATTGTTGCCATGTGATGCGCTTATATGACTTTTAAGCCCGGCCAAGCTTTTAAATATTTTATTACATACTAGACAACTGTGCTGGCTGGCAGAAAAAAGCAGGTGTCACCATATGAACTCTCTTAACATGTCTTTTTAGACCTCCAACATATATAGTGAATCCAAAGAAAGAAAAACAAACAAGAAATAGCAACAACGTGAGGACGTAGTACGAGTACTGTATTATCAGAAGCTCAGGAAAGGAAGGAAAGGGGATTTAATGTTTCGAGGAAAAGCTCTTCTTCGGCATTAGAGGAAAGTCCAAAGGAAGGGAAGACGGGGGAAGAAAATCGCCAACGATACATATGTGGTTACGTTTTATATATATATGTATATATATATCACACATACACATCTATCTCTCTATCTATCACCCCAAGCGTCATGCAAGGTGGTTGGCTGTTTCGCATCAACCAAAGAATGGACGGGCGAAAAATTGATGGCAATCATAAAATTCGTTCATGTCCGCAAATCACGTGGGGCCGCACTCTTCAATTGTTTGCTTCTACTTAATCTTTCTCACTCTATTTCTATCCCCCTGTCTCTTTTCCTCTCTCTGAATATATATA
>NC_069000.1:4964741-4967538 GCF_001194135.2 Octopus bimaculoides
ATGGATGTGTGCACGTACGTACGTATCTATGTACGTACATACATATGTATGTATTCATGCGTTTATGATTTATGTATGCGTATATATACACATATATGAATGTGTGTATGTATGTGTGGGGGGAGCAGGTGTCGCTGCGTGTGCGTGTGTGCGAACGCGTGAGAGTCTGCTTGTGTATGTATGTGTGTGTGAATGTTTTTTTCCCTACCGTCGCTGAACAACCAGTTCTGGTGTTTCGGCAAAATTAAACGATAAAAGAATTACCGGGCTTCCAATAAAAGAAAATATAATTACTTGGGTCGATTTATTCGACTAAAAGTTCTTGAAGGCAGTGCTCCAGCATGGACGCAATCTAATGACTGCAACAACTAAGAGAAAAAAAGAAAACTCACAATGCTTCATGCAAATTATACTATTTTGATGCATAAATACATTACTGCTCGATTCGTGGCCTGTTTGACATGTGAGATATCATCGTTGCTGCTGTTGGTGTTGTTCTTGTTCTAGCTGTAGTTGTTTAGCCTTAGGCAATACATGATTGAATCATAAACGTCTCATCCATGACCTTGGTATAAGCATTACATTTTTCAACCATTGTGATACATTATCTCGTGTCAATATCTCCATCTTCTTAAATCTGTATAATATATCATTTAATGCGTTCTGTTTTTTCTAGACTGTGAAATGTGTACGACGGCAATTTGACTGTCATATCTAGCGGATTAGACTGATTCTGATTCGTTTTGACTGACAAATTCCTTCAGGGAATACATTATTAAAAAAGAGAAAGAGAATATTCTTTATCTCTTTTTTTTTTCAAAATTATAGATGTTCATCTTTTATAAATATTGTAATACCATTGACATCTACCATACTTCACTGGAACATTAGGTCGCCTCCCTTTCACTATTTCACTCTTAGAATATATGATCGGACAAAGAATTGATAATGTATATCTAAGCAGGTCGATCGATCATACTGATGCTTTCTCGTCGACTCAATTACTTTATCGATACGTCCCCCATGGTGCCTTTTTAATACGAATGTCCCCACGAAAGATACAAGAATACTGCTTTTGTTTGTGAAGACAATTGTTTAGTAGAATTAGGTCATTACTTCAGAGTAGTAGACAAAATCTCTGACTATTCATTGGCTTCTATTCAGACAGCTAAAGATCAAGTTCTGCCAAGAAGAATCGAATGATTCTTGGCAATTGTTGATAAAGAGTAATAATTCCTTGTATCTATATTAACGTCCATTGATTTTAAGAACTTACATTTTTCCTTTCTTTTTTTTTATTTGTTAATATTTCTGTGCGTTTTTGTGTGAATATGTGTGTATCGATGAACATTTTGACTACTAAAATGTCAAAATACAATTGACATAAATGAAATGTAGAGATTGAAATTTCATAAATTTCAACCAGTCTTCAATTAGAATTAGTGCAAGCCACCGAGTCATTCGTGAGATATTTAAATATGCCAACAGCAAACGGAGAAGCTGGAATGGTGGTATGGTTCTAATCTTCTCTTCATAATTGTCGTCGTTTCCAGTTCAATATATATATATATATATATATATGCCTGTCTGTCAGCCTGTCTATTTATCTATCTATCTATATATATATGTATAGAGAGAGAGAGAGTGAGAGAGAGAGAGAAGAGAGAGAGGATTGATATGTGTATGTATATTTATGTATGTATGTATATATATATATATATATATATATATATATATATATATATATATATATATATATATATATATATATATATATATACAGGAAACTTTAACAAAGTTTTTGCTAACACAGAGATCTCCAAGGAATGACTTCGTAGACTCTAACATCAAAAGCAGCAGACAATTCCTCTAAACCTCTGCTCTAATGCTTCCTGCCAGTCCGGGCAGAATTGGTGTTTTCCGTATCTTTCAAAGAATTCGTTTCATCGTCAGAAGATTCCATTGTCAAACCGATGTGTCTCGTTGCAATTCAAAGTGTTTATGACTTTAGCAAACGGAAGATAACGATGATAGATGAGGATTAATGAAAACAATAGAAGGATTTGAATAAGTCTGTGTAATATATGTATGTATATATACGTGTACGTATGCATGTATGTATTCATATGTAAGTGTATGTATGTTTGTATATATCTATTTTCACAGATACACACAGATATATACATATATACATATGTATATTATGTGTCTCTTTCTCTCACTATCTTTCGCACTCGCTGTATATATATGTCTATATATATATATATATATATATTGCGTATGTGTTATTTCTTTACTACCCACAAGGGGCTATACACAGAGGGGACAAACAAGGACAGACAAACGGATTAAGTCGATTATATCGACCCCAGTGCGTAACTGGTACTTATTTAATCGACCCCGAAAGGATGAAAGGCAAAGTCGACCTCGGCGGAATTTGAACTCAGAACATAGCGGCAGACGAAATACCGCTAAGCATTTCGCCCGGTGTGCTAACGTTTCTGCCAGCTCGCCGCCTTAAATGTGTGTAAAAGTATATATATATATATTTCTACACCCACATCCACGTATAAATATATACGTGTGCATACACTTATGTATAGATAGATGTGTGTATACTTCTGACTTTTCATGGGTGTGTGTGTGTCTCTGTGTGTGTACCTGTATTTGTGTTTGTGTACCGGCATGTGTTTATGTATTTATGTCATCACAAATGTGTATATATATATATATATATATATATATATATATATATATATATATGTGTGTGTGTGTGTGTGTGTGTGTGTGTGTGTGT
>NC_069000.1:4967881-4968591 GCF_001194135.2 Octopus bimaculoides
TATATATATATATATATATATATATATATATATATATATATATATATATGCATCCACTTATTAAATTTACCATTATCTTTAACATCTCTAAAGTCCTCAATTTAATACCAACAATACGAAATCTTGGGAGAATTGTTCTCGTAATTTCCACAGAATATATCTCTTCTTTCATCTTCTTCTGTCCTCTATTTACCTATACGTTTTTTTTCCCTTTTTTTTGTTCGTTTGTTTCTTCTTCCAGATATCATGAATAATTATTAAAAAGAAACACCTTTGTACCGAACAACTTGTGGTAACGAGTCTTGTTGGAATGAAAGAGAAAATGAACAAATAAAAACAGAAGCAGCGACACACGAAACAAACGAATAAGAATCGCAATTCCAATGAAATATTCAAATGTTTTAACGTCAAATGGAGACGCTTGATATTTTTATCTAATACTATTGTTTTTTTCTTTCATCATAGGTATTTTGGTTCTTATATTATGTTATATATTTCTTACAAGAATCAGAGAAATCCTATTTGTTCTTAACTGTTTATGTAAGTGAACAGATGTTTCTCGGTGGATATATTCAGATGGAGAAAGAAGAATAAAAAAAAATTATTGGTTTACATTCAATATCCGAATTATACACACGCACACACACATCTATCTATAAATCTATATACATATATATATATATGTATATATATATATATATGTATATATA
>NC_069000.1:4968774-4972859 GCF_001194135.2 Octopus bimaculoides
ATATATATATATATATATATATATATATAAATTTGAAAGTCTATGACGATTACTTAATACAATTTTTGAAGTGTAAATGTGATTTTTCTAAAGAAATTAATTAAAAACAAAAATGAACGTTATGAAAATGAGGATTTTTTTATCCTTTATCGCGAAATATATAAATATGTGTGTCTGAGCGTATATACTACAGACTGTGCTGTAACCATCCCAGGAATACAGCTTATGACCTTCAGCGACATACAAACTGTGGAAACGCGCATAGCTATGAATTTAGAGATACCATCCAAGGAGCGTGTATATCTGTGTGTATATTTGTGTGTGCGAGTCTGTGCTTCTTACAGAATCCTAACTGTTTTGAATCTTACTCCCGTATGCTGCCAAATCGGTAAATTGGCATCGTTCTTTTTAAGGCAACCGAAAGACAGTAAGAGGGCAATAATTAAATCGAAGATCGAACATCATTGCTCTGGTCATTAGGGAATTAATACCAATACATCTTCACAATCCAACGGATGTGTTTGTACACTGTTATTAGATCTCTCTGTTCCTGTAATATCCATCCTCCACAAACTTGATATTAGCTAGCAATAGTTGTAAAAGTTCTAAGTACACTAATCTCGAATAAACAACAACATGAAGTAGGCTATTTTTATATTTGATCATTGGACAGCTCAAGTCTGATAACAGCGGAATCAGTTTTTTATGCTTAATTCGGTGCAAATCACCTGGATTAATTAGAAATTAGTGTTCCTAATCGTTCGAGCTTACTCTCTTAACGAAGTTGTTGTAAGTAGTCATAAAGTATTGGCAACCGTTTATTGCTAAATGATTTTGTCTTAAATCTAGACATACTGTGCATAATGGTATATTATATACGTACATATATATGGAGACACACACACACATACATACACACACATACATACACACACATACATACACACACATACATACACACACATACATACACACACATACATACACACACATACATACACACACATACATACACACACATACATACACACACATACATATGTATGAATGTCTATGCGCAGTATCTTAAATATCGGTTGTTGCATTTGTTTTTTTTTTATGTTTCAGTCTATTTTGCTGCAGATGGTGTCTGTATGTAATTTATTCCATAAATGCTTTTCTAGATTTCTGTGACAATTAAGATTCGCAGCCAAACCAGAACATTATTAGTACTGTCTCACTTAGAGAAACAATAGCGATAATATTTCTTCTTTTGCAATTACGATCAATTACGATGTTATGTGTATGTGTGTTACATATATATGTATATATACATGCATATATGGGTACAGGACATCACAAAAAACGTTAAACACCATGAGAAGCGAAAACAGAAAACGAACTTTTTTCGAACAACAAAAAAAAACAAAGAAATGAGACATGCAACATATAGAGTATACCCCTTCGTCAGTTGTCCCTGTTCCATCTACTCCGCGTTTCGAAGGTAAGGACAATACGCGACTTCGTTGGAATAGTCCTTCCCGCAAAGCAGATTAAATAGAATTTGGAATTTTTTGCGGAGGGTGAAAGTGTTTCGGTCAGTTTCCGTCTACCAAATCCACTCACAAGGCTTTGGTCTGCCCGACGCTATAATACAAGGCACTTGCCCAAGGTGCCATGTAGTGGAACTGATGCCGGAAGTATGTGGTTGGGACGCAAGCTTCTTAACAAACAGCCGTTTCCAATATAGATAGATAGATAGATAGATAGATAGATAGATAGATAGATAGATAGATATTACTTCGAAACGGCACTCTTTCATGCTCCGCTTCCCCCTTTCTCTCTCTCACAATTCATTTATTTCCCTGAAGGGAGACGCTATTTCATTCTTCTCGCCGTAGTCTTCCTTCTTTTGTTTTCCCTCTGCTTTCGTGCTAGTATTCAGTGACTATTTTTTTTCTCCATGCCTTCTTGAAAACTACTACATGTATCTCTGTCATTATGCCCGTGCACACACACACACACACACACAAGAACACACGCACACCAGTGTGTGTGTTTATGTGTGGGGGGTGGGGGTGAAAAGAGGCGGCTATCCGAATGGCAGGGTTAACATAGATACACATTTCTTTTGATTAAATCCTTCGAATTATGGACATTTGCGCCTTAAATATATAAAGGCTTTTCAACTTACCTTTTGTCTACGTGCCACCTTCACAATAGTTGTCACGTACATTGTTTCGTAAAAGGATTTTGATGCAACATCCCTCAGACCAACGACTACCTAGGGACTCTTTTTTTTTTAGTTGTTTCACTTTCTTTGTTGTAAGTTTCTTTGCGCATTGATCACTGCTGTTTTCTTCAATTATCTCCCTATCATTATATTAACATATTCCACTCGTAATAACTATAGAACATAGCACGACTTTTATTCCGCTCACCAGCGGCTGAAATGGTAGACAGATTCTCCAATCTTTATACCGCGAATTAGTTTGGTAAATTTCAATGTTTCATGAAATCTCTAGAGGATATTGTTGAATAGGAAACAAAAATGCAGAAAATTTCGGAATATTCTATAATTATTAAGCCAATCCATTATTTTGTAATATATAACTTGACAGAAAATATAGTTATATAGTTTGGCAGATACAATAAATTTGTTTAGGCTTCTGTATGAATTGAAAGGATGTAATATTTATGGCACGGAACACAAATAAAATTCCTGCATACAATTATCCGTTTGTGAATTGAAGTTTGTTTCCTTGTCTCTTGATTTAAGATGGAATGTAGTGACATATCTATTCTCGTAGTTTTGTCACAAACACATTCATATAATTCCACGTGGATTTAGTTGTGAGCAAAGATAGTCACGTTGAAAAAGTTATGGTTGTAAACGATCCCAGAGCTTTCCAGTTCGCATTTTATTGATATCAGTTCCAATGTATGGCACCAGGGACATATAATTGCTGGAAGTTTTTTTTAAACAAAGGTCTAAAAAAAATTTCACAGTTTAGAATGCTTCTACAGCGTATGAAGTTACAGGGAATTAAAATAATATATATTTTATGATCTTTGAGCTGTAGAGTTAGTGTTTGGAGGTAGACGTAGACACAGTTTGATCAAAGTACTCCATGGGTCTGCAGGTGAATTTGAAGGCTTGGTCAAAGAATCTTGTGCAACAGTGGAATTTGTCTCTCTATGAAAGACGTCATTATTCACACCATTAGTTTTATCAAACGAAAAATTTGACAACGACTTTCTGTCAAATACGAAAAAGAAAATATTGAATGCATTAATAAATGTGGAATATTCGGAAATTTTGCGTGTTTTCGTTTGCTCACAGGTATGACACAGTGATTAAAAGCTAGGCCCGCATGCGGTTGGTTTCGGGCTCAATCCCACCGCATGGTTATTTCGAAAGAGAGCCTTCTACTACAGCTCCAAAACTTTGTGAATTGTGTTAGAGGGTAAGTGAAGGAAAACCGTCACACACACACGCACTCACACGCACACACACACACATATATATATATGGTAGGCTTCTTTCAGTTTCCATCGATGAAATACATTCACAAGGCTTAGAAGACACTTGCCCACGTTGCCGCACATGCACCTCGATCCGTTATAATGAGCTTGTGGAGGAAACTTCTTACCGCACAGCAACACGAAACTAATATTTTTCTACCAAATCGAATTATTACTAATGCGTCATAACTTACATTATTAATTATATGAGAGACTGAATGCTTCATTTCCACATTATCGCAAAATGCTGCTTATTTTCGTTTCCATTGCGACGCAAAATATGTTATTGTCCGCTGTGATTGTTTCCTGAAATCTAGTTTTCAGATTTTTTTTTCGTTAATTTTGACTTTGATTTGAAGATTTTCGGCTTGTTTTTAGGGAGTAGTGTTAAATAACACCTTAATATCCATCTATCTATCTTTCTATCTACACATATGTATATATATCTATATATATATAAAGACTTTCTGTATTCCCGAGCGTCATACTAATACATCCTTTTGTTGTTTACACCACCTGTCCTCGTCTGTTGTTGTTTTTTCGTACATTCTCCCATATATATATATATATATATATATATA
>NC_069000.1:4972926-4973760 GCF_001194135.2 Octopus bimaculoides
ATATATATGTACATATATACATATAGTGAGAGATAGATAGATAGATAGATAGATAGATAGATAGATAGATAGATAGATAGATAGATATTTCGGTGGCTGGATAAATGATCTCAATTTGATTCAAAATATGTTGTGTATTGACACTGAAGATATTTAAGACAACAGAACCAAGCCTTGTTAACAAAACATTCATCTGTTTTATAGTTTCACCACTCATTACGTTGCTGTGTGTTATTCCTATTTATTCGCACTGTAAACCTCTCGTTATCCATGTTCAGCTTGAATAAAATTTACTGAATATGTTTGTAACTGGCTGTTGCTGATGAGATGAATGCAGTTGGCTGACTACACGGCAATTAGGATGACGAATTATAGCTTTGACCTTTCAGTAATACTCGATGTAAATATAAAATAAATAGAAAAGATATGTACCGGAATCCACTTTTGCACAGATACGTTGCGAATGTTTTTATGTACATGTTGCACATTTTAATAACTACCAGTGCACATAAGTACACACACACACACACACACATACACACACGCAAACACTCACACACACATACACACACAATCAATAATGCTATAATGAAATATATATATACATATAATTTAGGGTAACTAAGAGATACCACCACGCTGGAAATAGCAGCCAAAACTTGACTCTAAAACCACATTAAATGTTCATACACTACCAGGAGAGAGAAATAAACTAGTAAGAAAATTACTGGATAATTCCAGATCCCGGATTTCTGGCTCTGCATAAGAAGTGCTCTGCCTTCATCAGTGGAATATACTCAGCACATAAATACATACATACATACATATATATAT
>NC_069000.1:4973996-4976028 GCF_001194135.2 Octopus bimaculoides
GAATACTTACATATACGAACGTATACATACATATATATGCACGTATGCACCCTAGCAGTTCAAATTGCCTGCAAAATTATTCATACACACACACACACACACACACAAACACAAACACACACACACAAACATATATGATGGCCGTCCAATAGTGACCGGGGAAAACAATTGCTGATCTTTAAGAACATTGTGCGCTCTAGGACTAACTTATATTTTGCATTTGCGGATCCGTTGGTGACTAATGGTCCCTGCTCTTGACAAGTATACACGACTGCAAACATTGCAGACCAAGCTTTCCCCATTCACTACACCAGCAGTGCGCTTTCGAGCAGCACGCTTAAATTCTTCATGTAGAATACGTGCTCCACCAAAGGCGTCAATTCCCTAGTTAGCTGCTTCCTCCATCTGTGGCGATGACAGGCATTGCTCTCCCAGTCGGTCTCCTGCACACCACAGGCCTTTAATGAGGACTTGACACAGTCCTTAAATCGTAGCCTTTGTATATATGCATGTATGTATGTATGTATGTATGCATGTATGTATATGTGTATGTAATGTTGAAATCCAGCATATTCTGTGATTATGCGATTATATACGTGTATATGCATCTCTGTGTGCGTACGACTCTGCTTCCATTTTTTCTTGCCTCTAGCGTCTGTGTGTATATATGTAGGAATGTACGTGAATAAAGACACACAGACAGACAGATTGACTTATTTATATATTTTGATTGCGTTTATGATTTGTGTGTATGTGTATGTGTCTGTGTAGCCACATGTGCACATACTCTAAACCGTACTAACATGGAGTACCTGATCACGCACTCAGGAAATCCATAATATGGAGCAGTGGTAAATTGACGGATACTTTCTTTCGTTTTGTCCTCGTGTGTCAATACATAGATAGGCACACGTATACACACAGCCACACGCGCACACACATATGGATGTACATAGCGTCATACACGTATAAAAAATGTTGGGTCACAAAACTTCAAACGAACTCGCATCCATTCATGTATATATACATATATACATATATATATATACACACATATATATATACATACACACACACACACACACACACACACATATATATATATATATATATACGTATGTATAGACATATACAAATCTATATATCTAGCCAACAAACCAGCCAGTCACACGTCCATTCATCCATTTATACATGTCTACATCCAACCAACTAACCTTACTTAAACATACGTATACACCGACACACATATTTATACACATATATGAGGAAACACGCCGTATACTTTCAAGCAAACTCATAATCTCATAATTATTAAAACAATTTACCACAAATGAAACATAACAAAATAAAATTAAGTTATTCTATAAACTTAATTTCGCTTACTGAATGTATGTAACGAAGCATAAAATATACAACACTTCACGAAGCCTATAAAAACAAAATGGCACTCATTAGTAACGACATTCTATTTATATGTATTTTTTTCTCATATATATTTCCAACGTTATCCGCCATAAATTTTCTGATTACGTCATATAGGAAATGATTTGTGGCTCTTCTAGTGGATAATCGAAAAGAACGCCATGTTTTTTTCAGGCGTATTGCATTCGATTTTTCTCCTCTTAAATATTTGTTTATGTATTCTCTCATTAATATCGTTTTTTTTTTAATATTCTTTTTTATTATATTATTCGTTTATTTAGGTCTGCCGTTGGGTTCTGTTCTGCTTTTAAACTGCTGTGGCTGTTGTTGTTGTTGTTGTTAGAAAGGATTGTGTTTATACAAGAAAGGAATATGTACATACTTCTCTTGATGTTGTTGCTGTTGTTGTCATGTTGCTACTACTTTCGTTGTTGCTTTGTCAATTTTGTTTCTTTTTTTTAATATGCCGCAAATAATGATTATAATAC
Source organism: Octopus bimaculoides (assembly GCF_001194135.2). Taxonomy (NCBI): domain Eukaryota; kingdom Metazoa; phylum Mollusca; class Cephalopoda; order Octopoda; family Octopodidae; genus Octopus; species Octopus bimaculoides. Next base: position 4,975,907 of record NC_069000.1, read on the forward strand.
GTTAAACATGAACTAATGTATTTTCTCTTCATACTATATCTGATGTACATTTAAGGGGAATAAACATTCTTAAATATGCATACACCCCATATAATATACATACGTAGATCAATATATATATA
>NC_069000.1:4976128-4976325 GCF_001194135.2 Octopus bimaculoides
TGTATACGACGGGCTTCTTTCAGTTTCCGTCTACCAAATCCATTCACAATGTCATAGTAGAAGGCACCTGCCCAAGGCGTCACGCAGTGGGACTGAACCCGGAACCATTTGGTTAGGAAGGAAACTTCTTACCATACAGCCACGCCTGCACCTTTGCTGTGTAGTATATGGATTCATAAAATCTTGTGGCTTACACA
>NC_069000.1:4976335-4978928 GCF_001194135.2 Octopus bimaculoides
ATATGAAGGCTAGTATACTTTCATGCCTATTGGCATTCATCAAGGCCCCGTCTGACATGCAAACATACTTGCGTATACATACAAACGTATATAAATTCCCCGAAGTGCAGCTGTTAACGTCATTTATATCATATTTCTGTGAGAGATATAACACGTTATCACCAGCTGGCCCGAAAATATCAAGGTATAACTAGCTGTTGCGACATGATGTTGTTACTAAAGCAATATACAATTCCCTCTACAGAAGAGACAGCAATGGGATAAATATAAATCACTTTTCTCTTATTGCTTTCAAATTCTGGGACAAGGCCAGTAATTTCGGGGGATGGGCTAAGTCGATTACATCGATCCCAGTGATCAACTAGTACTGAATTTTTCAATCATGAGAAAATGACAGTCAAAGTCGATCTCGGCGGAATTTGAACTCAGAACGTAAAGACGGATGAAATGCCGCTAAGCATTTTGTCTAGCATGCTAACGATTCTTATTTCTTTATTGCCCACAAAGAGCTAAACATAGAGGAGACAAACAAGGACAGACAAATGGATTAAGTCGATTACATCTACCCCAGTCCGTAACCGGTACTTAATTTATCGACCCCGAAGGATAAAAGGCAAAGTCGACCTCAGCAGAATTTGAACTCAGAACGTAACGGCAGACGAAATACCTCTAAGAATTTCGCGCGGCGTGCTAACGATTCTGACAGCTCGCCGCCCGCAGCTTCTCTCTTATTGAAGACATACCTATATAACATCACACGGAATATTGGTGGGGCATTCCCTTCAAAACATCTGCTAAGTACTCACGTAAAATATCGGCGAAATTATTTGGGAGCTAAAAGAAAAAGTATATACTTTCATAGAAGTCAGCTGACCTGCAGACGTGAATATCTCTTCCAAAATCAACTAGAAAGAGAATACTTGATGTTTCAACTTCGAAACACCCAACTCGCTTACTCTGATTAAATATTCACAGTTATGCCAGTAAGGTTTGTAAATGTCAAACGACAAACTGAAAAACTGGGATTTTCAAGCAAAGAAAGAAACCGGTTAAGAAGACCCTTATACAATATATACAATCAGTAAGTGAAAGAATAACAATATGCAAGACATTTCTAAAGTTCATCGTTTAACACTTACTTTTGTTGCTATCCAAATTCCAGCGATGGAGATTTGTCTTTGGAAGAAACCAGCTCCTTTCTAACAGGAGGATTTCAATTAATTAAAGAAAAAATCAAATATACATGTATACATATGCATACATGCATCGATACGTACCTACACGCATACATTTGTGAAAGTGCGTGGCTTAGTATATTCGGCTTACGATCTAAAAGTCATGAGTTCACTTCCAGTCGGCGTATCGTCTCTTTGAGCAACACACCTTATTTCACGTTGCTATAGTCCACTCAGCTGGCAAAAAAAAAAAGGCCAGCCTTGTTGTATTCTATGTCTCGCTGAATATCCCTGAGGACCTACGTTAAGGATACGCATGTCTATGCAGTGCTCAGCCGCTTGTACGTTAATTTCACGAGCAGGCTGTTCCGTTGCTTCGGATCAACTGGAACCCCTCGTCGTCACAACAGACGAAGTGCTAACTTTTTGTTTTGTTTTGTTTTGTTTTTGTTTTTACATGTTTATATACACACATAAACATAGACAAACACACACGGTGCACACAAAAGGAAATTGAAAGATCTTAATTCAAAACCACAAACCTTGATGTCACGATATACTTTTCATTTCATTTTCTACATCCACAAACAGTACGTCGTAATGCGGTTCTGTCGTGCAGTGCGGAGTGGTATTGCAGTGTGGTTGAAGTGTCGTTTCGCAATAGAATAGCGTAGTGTGTTACGTAAGTATCATTACCGAATGCAACATTGCAGTCTAGTGTATTACGGACGAGTCCTGTTGTGGAGCGTGATGTGGTATAGCGTCACTTATGTATCCATACACCAAAAACGGATGTTAGTTCACACTCCAACTCCATATGTTCCTCTAGTTCAGTATTTAGTTACAAAGTGTTTGTATTGTTGTTGTTGTTGATGTTGTTGTTGTTGTTGTTGTTGTTGTTGTTGTTGTTGCTGTTCTTGTTTTTGTTGTTTTCTGCCGTTTCTCTTCCCTCTGTCAACGTTGTCGCTGTTCTTGTTATGGCTGTCGTTGTTGTTAGCGCTGCCCTGCTGTGTCCACAGAACGGTAGAACACAATCCCACTGAACAAAATCATCATCATCATCATTACCGTCAACAACAACAACAACAACAACAACAACAACAACAACAACTGCAACAACAGCAACAACAACTGCAGCAGCGACAAGCAATCAACACAAGGGGGCAAGATAATCCATATTTTAATCCTTGTTAAGCTGTTGAAGTGTTTCAACCACTTGACAGGAAGTGTTTTATCAATATACTGGACAGTTAGTCACTTGTCATTGTTGGCTGGTTAACTAGTCGCTCCCCACCCCACTGGCTGTAGAACCACACCATTATGCATCATATGTGTATATGCATTAAGTATATATATATATACATACACACACACACACACACACACACACACATATATATATATATATATATATATAT
>NC_069000.1:4980235-4983056 GCF_001194135.2 Octopus bimaculoides
TACAGGAAGACTCTTGCATTTTAAAATTATCTTTCAATTAAAATCACTGTAAACCAGTGGTTCCCAAACATCTTCGAGCAACCTCCCACCTTGGCATTCGGGCCGCATACCTATCGTCCCCCACCACTCACCACCACCACCACTCACCACCACCACCACCACCACCACCACCATCATCATCACCACCACAAACATACACTACTTTCTGCAGCAAATTCAAAACAACTGTATCTCACAAATAAAACCTAACCTAATTAACCCGTTATTTTGTTGTTTTTACATGGCCACACCATTATCACCCCACTTGTCTTCAACGACCCCACCCCACCGGATCTTACGATAGCCCTCCTCCTGGATCTTTCCATTGCCCTCAGGGGACAATTTCCTGGACCGGGCGACGCGTTGTGTTCCTGAGCAAAACACTTCATTTCACGATGCTCCAGTCCACTCAGTTGGTAAAAATGAGTAATCCTGCGACGGATCGGCATCCCGTCCAGCTGGAGATTTTCTACGCCACTGAAACTGGGAAACCGGCCATTATGAGACTGGCATGGCTCGAGAAGGAAACATTTCTTCTTCTTCTTCTTCTTCTTCTTCTTCTTCTTCTTCTTCTTCTTCTTCTTCTTCTTCTTCTTCTTCTTCTTCTTCTTCTTCTTCTTCTTCTTCTTCTTCTTCTTCTTCTTCTTCTTCTTCTTCTTCTTCAGGGGTGCAATATCATCCACTTTGGGAATCACTGCTCTAAATCGTCCGACAGAGATCACCACATGTCCGTTTTTTCCAGGATTCATTATAAACATCCTCAACGACACGTACATCTATTAATGATTATGTATATCATATGCCATTTCACTAAAAACCTACATCGTTTCTATCTTTTATGTGTTTGAATCATTAGATTGCGGCCATGCTGGGGCACGGCCTTGTAGAATTTTTAGTCGAATGAATCGACCACAGTAGTTTTTTTTATAAAAGGCCTGGCACTTATTCCATCGGCTTTAAATATTAGGCGCATGAGTGGCTGTGTGGTAAGTAGCTTGCTTACCAACCACATGGTTCCGGGTTCAGTCCCACTGCGTGGCATCTTGGGTAAGTGTCTTCTACTATAGCCTCAGGCCAACCAAAGCCTTGTGAGTGGATTTGGTAGACGGAAACCGAAAGAAGCCCGTCGTATATATGTATATATGTGTGAATATGTTTGTGTGTCTGTGTTTGTTCCTCCAACATCGCTTGACAACCGATGCTGGTGTGTTTACGTCCCCGTAACTTAGCGGTTCGGCAAAAGGAGAGCGATGAAATAAGTACTAGGCTTCCAAAGAATAAGTCCTGGGGTCGATTTGATCGATTAAAGGCGGTGCTCCAGCATGGCCGCTGTCAAATGACTGAAACAAGTAAAGAAATAAAGAAAGAAATACATACATATGTATGTATGTATTAACTGTCACTTTTATCATATGTTGTTAATATTAATCGACGCTATTGTAAAAGATTATCTCAGTAGGTAACTGGAAACAGCAAACTGATTTATTTTGTTCCCAAAGCTGGGATAAAACACAAAATTTGTCTCTTAAATCTTGTACTTCTTTTTATTTTGCTGTACTTCAATATATTTTACTTCATTATTATTCATTTAATTTCTGAAGCACTCATCAACTGTTTTCTTTCTACATTCAATATATATGGTTCTCCCCCCCGTCGACCATTTATTTTTTTATTTTTCCGCTCTATTTTTGATTATCTTTCTCCTCTTCTTTCTATTGCTGCCTTCTTTTATTCTTCAGCACTCTCCTAACCCAGAATATATTACTCGTCCCTTAATCTTCCTAGCCCCTCCCCAGTCAATCAATTACTTACACAATCATTCATCTTAACTTTCCATTACACTCCTTTTCACTAATCTACTTTCTGTAATAGATATTTGGAACTCTAATATATTCTTTTTTCCATGAAGGCTTTTTCCTGCTTCTTTTGCCCACCATCCAGTTCGTTACATGAACTTAATACGTTATTGTTCGTTTTGACACTCCTCTCTAATAAATATTCCTTTTCTCTCTAATACTATCGCAGTTAAATTTATCCCATGATTTCGTAACTTAGCAAACTATCTACCTTTACGTTCTTTCTCTATCCCCTGCCTACTTTCACTCTATATTTTTTCTTTTCTTTTCCTTTTCAACTAAATCTCTCTCTCTCTTTCTTTCTCTCTCTCTCTCTCTCCCTCCCCCCCTCTCTCTCTCCCTCTTTCCCGCTTTTCTCTATTCTTTTATACTTTCTTTATTGTTCCACGGTTTTTCTGCTCGATCAGCTTTATTTGGTATCGAAATACTTTGTTAAATGTTTGATATTTCAAATATGAAAATATTAAATTGATGAATCTCTTCTTTATGTATGTATGTATGTGTGAATGTATGTATGTATGTATGTATGTATGTATGTATGTATGTATGTATGTATATATATATATATATATATATATATATTTGGATATTGTAAATTAACTTCATGAACTTTGTAAAATCTCTGAAGAGGCCTAGAGAATCATACATGTACCTCTATTTCATCCATTTCATCTATCAATTACTTCAGCTTACTGAAGTTATATAGATAGAATGAGGCATGTCAACTCTGGACTGAAACAGCTGTAAGATATTGTCCCTTCGTCGGTCACTAGACGTCCTTTTTATTTACTATGACATAATATGTCACATGTGTTTGTATATTGTTTTTATCGTCCTCTTAGTTGAAAAATAAACAGGTAAATTGACATAATACAATGTCTGCAAGTTGATGAATACCACATATTCCCCTCCATTTTCTTATTGCT
>NC_069000.1:4983066-4988149 GCF_001194135.2 Octopus bimaculoides
TTTAAATGGCTTATAAACACCTTCCACGCTGCAATTGTTATATATATATATATATATATATATATATACATACATACACACACACACACGCACAAATGTATGTTTATAGTCATGTACACCTATAAATATGAAAGCGTTTGTATAGACATACACACACACGCACGCGCGAGCACACACACATATGTGTACATATACATATATATATACCCCACACACACATATATATACATATATATATGTGTGTATGTGTGTTAATATATTTGTGCGTGCGTGTGTGTAGGTATATGTATTTATGTGTGTGTGTGTGTGTGTGTGTGTGTATGTACATATGTATATGTACATGTACATAATACATACTTATGTATGTATGTATGTGCAAGGCAACAGCGTGAAAACCGTTTTAAGGAATAACAACATTTTCATTGAAGTGTCACATCTAAAAGCATGAAATCAAGATAAGTCGATCGATTTCGCTTTAAACGTCCGGGGTTGCTTAAACGAGTTTTAATGAGTAAATGTGGGGAGGAGGAAGCAAGGAGAAAATTAGCGGAAGTTACTGTACGCTGTGGTCGTTAAGACTGACAGACGACCATTAATAGCGTGGTTTACAGCAGCGACTATTTCCTGTTCAACTTGCTATAAATGGGAATAAATGAGTGGACAAAATAACGTTGGATTTACCTTCAGCCTTTTGTTTCCTTCAATTCTCTCGCTTCTTTTATTTTCTTTTCCATTTTTTTTTGTTATTGTTCTCTTTTGTACAAAGATTACGTTTGGGTGAGACAGTTCACACCTTTCACTTGCAATGCCTTCTTCACATTTTGCTAACAAGGCTTTTATTTATTTACTTGTAATGTAATCTATCAGTTACATTTGTGGCAATAAGCGAAATTATTGTTGTTATTTGCGAATGACGTCACCGAAGTGGAGACTCATATTCCTTTTCATATTCCTAAAGGAATATGAGTCGGTTGCAAGGGCTAAAATCTACGCCGACAGATAAGTGGGTTTGCGGTTGGGCTCCTGGAGAGGCAGGTTGATGCCATCATGACTACCCATCTGATAAGGGTACACCAAGCACATTATAACCATATGTGCACGACATGGTAATCTCATATCAAGATTAACAGCGCATGACCTTGCCTGATGATCCTCAAGTACCACCAGGCTATTCTAGAGTTATACCTCTTAATGGTGGAAAAGAGGGAAGTAAGGAGGTCGACTGCTACAGACGGCAGTTGCAGACAACAGCTGCAGACGACCGTTGCTGTTGCTGTCACAGACATCCACATGTTGGATGTATGACAATAGTCAGTACAAAAGTAGGGACAAATGGATTCGTTTCATCTTCAGTGCCACCAGAATAAGAGGCCGATGACGTAGGAACCTGGGAAAACACTGTATCTCGTCTGCCAGCCAATGTCTCCGTGCAGGAGTTTCACCCTTTCACTTTCGGAATGGGGAGAATAGAGATAGGAAAACTGAGTAAGCACAGGAGTGGTAAAGGACTAAGCTCGGATTGAAGGCATGGAAAGCGTTGGAAGTCCCTCACGAAAAGCAGAAGAGCCTCAGGGGTACCTGAAATTTGTGGGTTGTCCAAAATAAAAGCCAGGACCTGAGAGATCTGCCGAGGAAGTTAAGAAATGACGAGAAAAAGAGTTTTTCGTCGGTTGATGAGAGGAGACAAGCACACTCTCCCCCGCCAAAAGAAAAGAAGAAAAATGTTATATGTGAAGGTAATTTTCATATATTTTGAATGTGTTTTAATTCGAAAAATGATTTACATAAGTGCTTAATAAACGAGAAAAAAAAATTTATATATTTACAAGCCTACGTAACTCAGTTATTTCGTGTCTGCATAAAATTTTCTCATTACTTCTTAAATCAGCCAAACAGTAAAGAATATGCTAATCTATGATTCTTGTTTATGAGACTAGAAAACATTTTGAAATATTCGAAAATATTTACGTGTGCATATATGCATGCATACATACATACATACGTACATACGTACATACATATACATACACATATCTATCTATCTATCTATCTATCTATCTATCTATCTATCTATCTATATATATATATATATATACGTGCGCACTTCTATATACCCGTGCGCAAACATGTATATATAAGTATATAAGTACATATGAAGGATCAATGTAGAAAGACAAATAGCGTGTGAACATTGAAAGTAATCAACATTCAAGCGATATCCAAGATATATGCACTGAATAAAGTATATATAATCCGCTAAAGAGAAGAGTGGTCTGTTTTATGCGCAGGCGCATATGACTTAATGCGGTAGTATAAGATGGATATTGGAGCTATGCATGCGTTTGTTTTCCACGTTTGAGCATGTGCGTAAAATGTGCGCATATGCATATGTCTATCAGCCTACATTGCTGTGTGAGTGGTTACTCTATGATAAAGTAATGACTTTATGTCTCAATGTGTAGCCAAGATATCGACTTAATTTTATGGAACCAGATATGTTGTTTCACTTTATGTATTGCTAATGGAACGTGACTGAAGAATCTTGAAGAAGATCCTCACGACAAACACACATGGGATAACTACGTGCACGTCTATATGTATATTTGTATCCCTACCTATATCTCTGTCTGTCATTCTCTCTCTCTCCCTCTGTCACTCTTTTTCTTTCTCTCTCTCTCTCCAGATAAATATATGTTTATATATATATATATATATATATGTGTGTGTGTGTGTGTGTGTGTGTGTGTGCGTGCGTTTATCAATATATATCTATATAGAGGTGTATGTATAGTTATACATATATATTTTTATATGTCCATATATATACATTTTTATATGTGTATATATGTATATATATTTATATACATATACATATATATATGTATACATGTATATATATAGATATATATATGTCTGTATGCATATATATATATATATATATATATATATATATATATACAGGAAAATATATATACTGCTATGTAACAGAAATGAACATTTTTCGGTTTGAATTACATGTTTAAGAACTCGAAATTCTATTGGAACCTAAATGCAAGTCCAATGTAAATCTTGAATATTAGCTTCAAATCTAGAAAATAAATAGAATACATTCTTACTTTATAGATTTTCGTTCTGCTATTCGCAATTTTATTTTCGGGTTCCTATTACCAATTTTAGTTTATCTTGAGGTGAGATGTCTGATAAGAAAATATATTATCTATAACATCATCTTGGAAAGATCCGTCATATATTTCCGGTTTTCAATATTTCCTGCGTAAAAGAAACGAATAGTAAAATATATCTCTCCCTCTCTCTTTCTCTCTATTTCTCTCTGCTATGTCATGGCTTCGTACGAAGGAGCGGAAAACGTCGAAATAACATTCATTCTTTTTCTTGTAGAAATTTAATAAACATGTTCTCTAATAATAGGCGCTGGTGTGGCTGTGTGGTAAGAAGCTTGCTTCTCAGCCACATCGTGCTGAGTCCAGCTTCGAACCGACAAAAGACTTGTGAGTTGATTGGTAGATGGAAACTGTTGCATGTATGTATATAATTATATGTATGTATTTGTGTCTGGGATCTCGGTGAGTCCCTTGAAAACAAAGGAGATGGTACTTCTGCCAACATACAAGCGCAGGCGCATTTCCAGTGTAAAGGTGACAGAAGTGCCGCCTGAAATAGACCCGAGGGAGGTGATGGCTACTCTGTTATTCACCACACGTCTGTTTCTACCTCCCGCAGTTAAAGTCCTTAACGGACGTTGGTACATGGATCAAGCAGATACCTAGACTGGGAGAGTGGCAATTGTAAAGCCGTCTCATAGCTGGCCGCCTACACTTTTTTCTGCAAAATAGGGGTAGTTTATCCTGTTCAGGCTATATTATTAGCATTATCCTGCGTTTGAGTATTTAAAATCACTTCTTTAACTTTTTATTACTTAATGGTTAATTATGAATTAATAATCCTTTACCTTTATGGTATTACCTTTCTGGATTTTTATGCATACTATGCAACTTGATATTGTTGTAAGCAATAATGTGAGTGTGCAGTGCGGTTGTATGTATATGTGCTGGATAATGTGTGTATGTGTGTATGTGTGTAAATGTGTGTGTATAATGAGACAGAGGAAAGAGAGAGAGAACGAATTGGAAAGCAAACGAATGTAAACTATAGAAAACATCTCTCACAGGATAATATACAAGTGTGTTGAGCATATACATACATACGTACATACATATATATATATTTATTTTTATTTATATATATATATATATATATATATATATATATATATGGATAATTTTGTGTATGTAAGGGAGACGAAAGAGTAATCAGTGCGTGAGGGACAGGAAGAGGAAGAGATTGAGTGAGCATTGTAAAAGTGAACAAAGCTTTCTGCAAACACATAAATATGTGAGATTTCCTTTCCTTCATTTACTTCAAAATATACCATTCAACAAAAATAAAGCTCGCTAATACACAAACAACGAGAGCTAATAACGAAACATTCAATACGTATTCTTATCAGAATACAACCATTATTACCTTTCTAAAATTGAATTTTCATCCACAGAAATTTATGCATAGTAATAACAAGCGTATAGAAAACACAAGAATCTAATCAGCCATTGTTATATCTAACATTAATGAAAATGGATTCCATTATATCAGTATGACAGCAAATTTACTTAAGATTAGATGTTTTCTCCATAAATATACATTAAGATCATAACAACGCATGACTTTTTAAAAAAATATATAACTTAGTTTACAATATCAATTGGCATATTCTAGCCGAGGCAATGCTTACGCACTAATTCTTTGTGTAGCTTGTGTACACTTGAAATAATCAAAATTTAAGTTCCAAAACAAACACCGTATAAAAGTGCAAAGTGGATTTCTTGCTTTTTAGCACGTTTATGGTGCATATTTCTTGAGTATATCATAGCAAATAATCATATTAACTTCCATACGAACGTTGTTTTGGAATTTGTTTTATTAACTATTTACCAGACAGATATACGAATAATTAATTTTCCTTCCAATACATACATACATACATACATACATTCATATATATATA
>NC_069000.1:4988601-4991763 GCF_001194135.2 Octopus bimaculoides
ATATATATATATATATATATATACATATATATGCATATGTGTGCGTGCGTGTTTGTCTAGATAGATAGATAGATAGATAGATAGATAGATAGACAGAGAGACAGATACATACAAAAGGGGGAGAAAGAAAGAAAGAGAGAAGTGACGGAAAGAAACAAAGATCAATATATAATGATATATCACTTTTCTGAAGGAAAGTTAGAACAACATGAAATCAAAAATTACTAAAAACAATACACTGAAATCTTATTTTAACTAAGATATTTAATTCTAGTTTCCCCCCTCTCCGGCGACCAGTGTTGATTGCAATCTCGGTTTCTTCCATGCTTCAGAGCGTGACAAATTTGGCATTTTCCAACGAACTATTATATTTTTGATGGCACTAATCTTAGTAAAATTCCTTAAGCTCTACAATATTCTATAAATCCCGTCCTTAAGACACAGAACACCATGGATATTCAAAAATAGAGGATATTTAATGTAAGGATATAGTTGGGCTTGTGGCGATCGTTGTGCAGTAAAACCTAAGCTAGTGAATTATCTGATAAGGAGAAAACTTCATTTTATATCTGTAAAACCATTTTCCATTCTTTTAACATCGAAAAGATTTTAATGGTGAAGACAATATTGGTATTGCTTGCTTTCTAATATGAGCTTGATATTTGTAAAGTGGATTCAAAACCGAATCTCTGGTTATGCAATTATACAACACGAGCAAACAACCATTGTTTCACGCGATCGGTCCATTAGCCGAGCACTCAGAATGAAGTGAGTCCTTGGACAAGTTTTCTCGAACATTCTCAAATATTCTGCTCCATAAAAGTTCACTTTTGGCAGTAATTCACTTCACAATTTTGAGGCAGCTGAGCGATAGGCGTGTTTATCTTTTTCCACACCAGACGGTGTACATTTTTACAGTCAGACGATCCAGGAAGGCGGTTAAGACAGATGACATAGATAGAGGACGGGAACCTCCGTCGCCGCGAATATAGCACAATTGTTTTTCATTTATGCTGGGTAAGCCGCATATTGTCGAATCAATAACTTGCCGTAAACTCCAAGCTTTTGCAAACTCTAAAAGGCCAACACAGTTGTCTTTATGTACAATATTAAAATCTTCACTTAAATGATCTGGGGATTTCTCAGTTATTTCTTCACGCAGCGAAGAGTAAGTCTACAATGTAAGTTGACAATGTTTCTTCTGTCGTTAGATATAGCAACCAATTTCTCCCTCAGGTCATATCCTAACGCGAACCTAAATGAAAAAGTAAACTCGTGGTAATGTAATTAGAGATAATATTTGAAAGTACAAGAAGATCACGGATGGGTAACGTTAAGCCTAGTTTTGCTCGTTCCAACTAAAACATTGTCCAAAAAGCAACAACAACAACAGTAACAGCACTGATCTAAATGCTAATATCCTTGGAATGCGCAGAATTACGTCTTCGCTTGTTAGCAAAAATATTGCATCAGTATTGATTCAATTACCATGAATGTTTTTATAGTCATTATTTTATGTCATATCGGGAAGGAATGGAAGACAGACTGAGTTGAAAGCATTCGGGAAATAAAGAAGCTTTGAAGAATCCAAAGAAACAAGCACAGTGAGGGGCTGGATCGATTACTCGGGAATATTTACCGAAACATCTCTTCAACACGTCTCTTGTGTTTATTACGTTTATATATACACAAAATGGGCACGAAATAAAATGGCAAACTGTCAGATTTAGATATCGTAGACATAATATAACAGAAGTAAGACAAACATTAAAAAAAAACACAAAATAAATTGAAGCATGTCTTTCAGTCATGGAATACAAGAGCCCGAAAGAAATTTAAGATATTAAGTTACTGTAACGAGTGAAATAACTTAACATTTGTTTGTCTTGTTTAAATATATTTTCGATAAAATTACCGCAAAACGTATTTTAAGCTCTGAAGAGAAATGCTGTACAAGTGCTTAAATGCATTCTAAATTAAATCAGGAATCATATGCAAATACACAATTTGTGGTGTAGTTCTTCTCCATTTTCGTAATCTAACATCTTGTAACCATTAGGACGTTTCTAATGAAACGCCTACATGCATTTTAAATATTGCTTGATTACTAAAGTGTCTGTCTGTCTTTCTGTCTACCACATTGTCTATCTCAGTCTTTCACTTTACACAAACGTACACACATACACACACACACACACACAAAGACACACACATATATGATGAAAGCGATAATATAAGATGAAAGCGATAATAATGAAGATTATAATGACGATGATGTTATTGCTGCTGTCGTCGTTGTTGTTGTTGATGATGATGATGATGATGATGATGATGATGGTGGTGGTGGTGGTGGTGGTGGTGGTGGTGGTGATGATGATGATGATGATATCGATGATGATGATGGTGTTGATGATTGTGACGATGATGATGATTATCGATATACTTCTGATAGCTGTAGTTGCAGAGGTGGTGAAGAGACGTTGACGTGTTTTTAGTAATAATGGTGGACTTAATGATAATTATAAATCAAATATCAGCATTGTTGTTGTTGTTCTTGTTGTTATTGTTGTCGCTAATATTTTAATGAGATGAGAATAATTATGACAACTACAGCAACAACAACACAACCATCACCAGTATCATCATCGATATCAACACCAATAACCACGACGACATTATCAATACCGCTAAATTGTCCTGATATCTTACAATCCATTATTATTGATTTCAATTTACAATATAACAACCATAAGTACGCCCGTTCACACATACACAAACAGGAAACACGTACACATGCGTAAACACACACATATATACACACAAACGCATACACGCACACAATCACGCATATATGTATGTGTATATGTGTGTGTATGTGTATGTGTGCGCGCGTGCTTTTGTATATGCGTGTGCGTGTTCATTTATGTGCTAATTACGCGATTCTCTCTCTCCGTCTGTTCATGTACCCTGCTCCCGATCTCACTGTATACACACACACACACACACACACACACACGCACACAGACACACACATATTTTTTTTTCTCTCTCTCTCTCTCTCTCTCACTCTCTCTCTCTCTTTCTCTCTGCATATATATATATATATATATATATGTGTGTGTATATACCTCGCTCAGAGATTTATTATTGTTATATGTATAT
>NC_069000.1:4994379-4995479 GCF_001194135.2 Octopus bimaculoides
CTCTCTCTCTCTCTCTCTCTATCTCTCTCTCTCTCTCTCTCTATCTCCCTGTCTTTCTTTCTTTCTTTCTTTCTTTCTTTCTTTATATTTTTCGCCATGTTTGTGTGTGTGTTTATGTGTGTGTGTGTGTGTGTGTTTGTGTGTGTGTGTGTGTCCATTTATTTATGCATCTATCTAACATTCTGCACTCAGTAGTACATATACATATACATATAATTTATACTTTATATACATGTATATAAAACATAAATTCATATCGAGGTATACACACTTATTCAGACGCGAACACACGCGCACTAACACACCGAAAATCACGTAGACAAGCAAGTAAACCCAAAACTGATCGAGCAAGAAAGAGAAAGACGAAAGATAGAAAGAGGATATAAAGGAAGAGAGAAAGAAAGGAATAAAAGAAAGATAGATAGAGTGTTAGATAGAGACAGTAATAGATAGATAGATAGATAGATAGATAGATAGATAGATAGATAGATAGATAGATAGATTGGTAGATGAAAAGATAGAAATAATGTAGAAGAAAAAATAAGAAAATAATTGATGTGAATTATATTTGCTGGAAACCCGAAAACGTGATCAACGGATAAGTGTTAAACTTTGAAACATCTTCGCTTTATAGAAACGAAAATCTTATTTAAAGCGGGAACTAGTTAACATCTATTTTAAAGATTAGTTTAGATTTCTGCTTCGCTGTGAAAACCTAGTTATGTTTCCATGCAGATCCATCTCTAGAGATAATTATGTTCAATTAGTCATGTGCTCCGATGCTAATACTGTGTGGTTCATAAAGATTTCGGTGCATGATTTTTATGCATGTGCACGCGTGTGTATGTGTGTGTATGTGAGTGAATGTGTGAGTGTATGTGTGTACGCGTACGTGTGTGTGCGCGTGCATGTGTATGCGTGCGTAGGCATGTTCATGAGAATGTAGGTATATATTGTATATAAAAGAATAAATATGTATTATGTAAATGTTGTTTTGTGCAGACTTATATATATGTATATATGCATATATATGTATATGTATATATATATGCATATATATATGCATATATATGTATATATATATATATATATATATATAT
>NC_069000.1:4996090-5000078 GCF_001194135.2 Octopus bimaculoides
TAATAATAATAATAATAATAATAATAATAATAATAATAATAATAATAATAATAATAATGATAATGAAAACAAGAACAACAAGTGCAAGAACAACGATAGTAATGGCTCGATTAGAAAAAGGCTTATGAAAACGGTCCTTTACTCACTGGATAATAGAATGGGCTGAGATTTAAGGGTGAGCAGAGGAGATAAGACAGTTGATTGTAAGAGAATGTCCGTAAATAGGAAATGAATTTATGCCATTAATGTGAAGGAGTTAGAAGTATGAAGATCAATGGAGAAATCTTTCAGGGTCACAGAGTGACCCTCGGCCTTCTTGTTTCCTTTTTGTGTGTGGTAGGTCTGATATATTTACCACTGCTTCTAAGAAATGGTAAGAATGGATATAATCTCAAAGACTGACAGTATGAAATAAATCATTTTCTCTTTCTGGATGAGTGAAATCTATTCACAATGAATGCAAGATCAAATAGAAGAGTTTCCGTACAAACAGTAGATTGTGTGTGTGTATGTGTGTAGGAAATTGTGTGTGTGTATGTGTGTAGGAAATTGTGTGTGTGTATGTGTGTTTTGGAGTTGGAGAAGATATTTGCCCATGGCAGTTGTGAGATTAAAATGCGTGGAATTTTAATAAGAAAATACGAAAACAACTTGGAGGATTAATGTGGAGATACTAGATAAAGAAATCATAAAACAGGTAGATAGAAAAGAAGGTCAAAATACGTTGATGGAAAAGAAACATTTAAGATAAAAGAAATGAAACAAGCATAAAGAAACATGTTAACAGGAGAACACTCCATCATATTGGAAAATACAGTTTAAATCGAACATTTTAAATACAAGTTAACTTAGTAGTAATACCTATACAATACTCTCTCTCTCTCTCACACACACACACACACTCTCTCTCTCACTGTATATATATATATATGAAACATACATACATACGTACATTTTACATGCATACATACAGGTCTAAATGAGGAGTAGATAGCCGACAACTGATGAAGAGTCGTTCTTTGCGTTATTTGCCCTATTTTCAATTATTTTCTCTCGTTGTTTGCGTATTTAACTCGCTTGTTTTCGTACTTGTTTTCGTACTTGATGTTGTTTACAGTTGGGGACGTCCTGTACACACACACACACACACACACACACACTCACTCACACACACACACACAGTCATATGCCATTTAAAGTAAGACAAAAACCTGTATCAACAAAATGGCTATGTAGACTCCAATCACTCGAACAGCCCTCGCCAGCCATTCTCTGCGAACAATTTTGATCTATAATTATAAATCTATTAAATTTATTATGGAATACTTTTTGCTCACATCTATTCAAACTGAAAACCGGAACTGAAAGTGAAACTAGAAGTGTTCACTTTCATTTTGTTTCGTTTTTTATTTTTCTTTATTTTAATTTTTCATTATACTTCAATGATTATTTTTAAAGTTTTCTAATGAGGTCATGATACCAGGTTTCATTAATATTAATATAGCACATTGTCTAGACGTTTACTTCCGTTTTCTGATATATCATTATGTCTTAGTAGGTTTTACTCATTTCTATATATTTTTTTCTGTTTGTTCATTTTTCTTGTTATTGTAAATTTATGCAATTGTTGTTGTTGTTATTTCTATTGTTATAAATGTTGAAGTTATAGTTCTTATACTTAGTCCTCTAAATGCTTTTTTCTTTCTCCTTTTCATTGCTCTTTGCCGACGTAATGAATTGCACTTATGTCAGATGTATGTCTTGAAACATAAACAGAAACCAGTACATTGGGTTATTCATATTCAGAATCAGTTCTTATTTGTTTCTTTGCTTTGGATTTTCTCTCGTAATTATTTTTATTTCAACTTATATTAAAATGTCACATTATATCAGTTAATTTTCAAAAATAAATCGTTCGTAGCACACATAATTATTTGTTAGTATGTATGAAAATACGCAGACGTTATTCGAGGGCGCTACAGATAAAATGCAATTCAACAAAACTTGACCTTTAGTCGAGCCTCAGCTACTGAACTGGAAACATTTCCAAACAGGCTCGATGAGATGGATGATTTTGGACATCCTGCAGGATGAAAAGACATCTGTCAAAGAGCTGTTGTACTCAGGTGAGTTAATGAACAACCAGTAATGTGTACATATACACATTAAAATGAATGTACGTCTGTGTTCATTGTGCTGTCACATGGTCTTCATCTTTAGCCGAAGTATGAAAAAAATAAGTAATTTTTGTCACTATAGCTTCAAGCTTAGTGGCAGCGCATCTCCAGTAATGTCACCGTCATTCTCCGTTTTTTTCTTCAATATAATAGATTTTATCTATAATTCTTTTAAGTGATAGCATGTTGTCAACTTAATGTGACAGTCCCATAAAAAGGAAGAATGCTACTGTTATTTAGCCTTCGGAAACACCATTTCTTTTCGGACTTGACACATTTCCTGATGCGCAATGACTCTGATGATGAGCAAAGACTCTGAAACAAGTCTCTGGATGCTGGTTTTGGAGGGTGGGGTGCTTGTCTCCACATTGAAAACATAACGTTTTCTTATCATCTGTAGATATATATATATATATATATATATATATATATATATATATATATATATATATATATATATCCTCATTGCGGATCACAAGATCATATCGTGCTTTATTTTCGTATATCAAGAACTACATCATCCATTATAACGATGTAATCTTCTTTATTTACTCAGTTAGGATGTAATTTTTTTTGTTAGACATACGTTTGCTATTACTAGCAGGACAACCTACGGTAGTGGCATTCCCTCATCGACTTGTTATATATCATCTATATTAGATAATCACATATTGTACACATGCATCAATTCTGTAGTTATCTATAAAATGTCTCTCTTAATTCTTTATATATCATAGAAAATAGACGAGAGTTCTGGAATATGGTTTATGTAATCAGTTGCCAGAATAAGTTTTGTTTTACGTTTCTGACCTGGGTCAATCTGACTTCTTCTCAGAAGGTTAATAAATTACCCAATACTGTAATATATTTGGATTTGTTTCATCCGTTTGCGAAACACATCTTTCTTATCCTAAATAAATGTTTCTGCAAAACCTTGAAGAAAATAAATTAATAATAAAAGAAGATAGGTAAAAATGTTCAATTATCGACTCGGATCGCAATTCTCTACCGGGAAATCTAGCATTCATACCTTTGGCAATCCTTTTGGAGTTCGTTGCGGATTATGTATTAGAGTAATCTCTTGAGATGAATCCAGCTGCATAGCATGTCGTAATGAAGGTCAAGTTCTAATTTTGGAAAAGTTATACGAAGCCTCGTATCCTTTTCCCCCCTCTTCTTCTAGCAACACCATTCCTAGAAAGTACATGGGAGCAGTAAAGTTATTATTACACAGAAAATATTTCGTTTGGGGCAGAAATGTGATTAGAAGCTTCTACGAAAGCGTGATGAGATAAATTTATAATGCCTTTCTGAACGTTTGTTGGCAGCTGAAACCACTCAGCTATAGATACGATAAATTATATTCAAGGTGGTTGTTATATCTGCCTTGCCATCGACTCTAACTTTTACACTTCCGAGTGTCAATGATATTTTCGGACTGGGTCGCCATTTTGCAGTGGAATGGGAGTGATTTTGCGTCTTTCTACGATTATGAGAACTTAGATGTTTTGGTGGAGATTAATATTCCTATTCGATTTAATCATGATCGGTAAGTGAAAATTTTGAAACCAGAAGAAAAAGGTGGTCAGTGTTGGAGTAGATGAAACAGGGACAACTGACGAAGGTGTATACACTTTATGTTGCATGTCTCGTTTCTCTGTTTGGTTTTTCATTGTTCGAAAAAATGTTCGTTTTCTGTTTTCGTTTCTCATTGTGTTTAACGGTTTTTCGATATCCTTTACCCATATATGCATTCACATATACATATATACGTAGGTATGTACATATATGTATGGATATATGCCTATATT
>NC_069000.1:5000190-5002341 GCF_001194135.2 Octopus bimaculoides
ATCTTATATATATATATATATAGATAGATAGATAGATAGATAGATAGATAGATACATAGATAGATACATAGATAGATACATAGATAGATAGATAGATAGATAGATAGATAGATAGATAGATAGATAATTACCAATCAAATACTGGGGGGGGTCACTTAATTTGCTTCTCCCTGAACTTTATTTGCGGAATTGTAACTAATGATGGTAATTAATAATTTCAGATACATTCATTATGGAGAGGAACGACGTTGTGCGAATGGTAATTCTAGAATTTTCTTTATAAGTTACACACTTGAGAATATTTAGCTCTTTGATGTATTTTAGATAAAGAATTCATTCTCCGTTACAAATTATTTAACACTTCCGTTACCTGAAAATTCTATCGATGCTAATCCAGCTATTTCCAGTAGTTCCGTGTATGGTTTGTTACACAGAGGTTGTCAATGTAAAGTTTACACCTTACACTACACTTAAAAAGATCACGTAGAATATTCTGAAGGCGTGTGTCAGAGTAAGTAGACGACTAAGTTTGTGAAAATATTTAGATCAAGGCCTTGGGTTTACTGTGATGGCACGTGGCGCAGTGATTTGGCTGTTGCTCAATATTGCCACAATGTCGTAATTTCGATTTCCCTTCTTTGTTCCTTCTATGTTTAGCCCCTTGTGGGCAATAAGGAATAAGAAACATTAGCTCGCTGGGCGAAATGCTTAACGATATTTCGTCTGTCTTTACGTTCTGAGTTCAAATTCCGCCGATGTCGACTTTGCCTTTCATCCTTTCGGGGTCGATAAATTAAGTACCAGTTGCGTACTGGGGTCGATCTAATCGACTAGCTCCCTCCCCCAAAATTTCGGGCCTTGTACCCATAGTTGAAACGATTATTATCATTAATTAAAACTCTGAGTTGTCGCCCTTTGCGTTCTTTACCACAGTATGTGATTAATGTAATGGGCTTTTCACATGACAACGGCAATTAATACTTCATTTTAATTAATCAAATTCAGTTGGTTGAATGCAGAAATTTTTTAGCAGCTATTCTATTACAGTTAAAATTACATAGTTTTTTTTATATTTCATTTTAAGTTATTTTATTTATATCTTTAGTACATCATTACTTTTAGTGTCATTCATAGTATTAATATTGCTATTATTATGAATATTACTGTCGTCATTGTTATTATTATTATTATTATTATTATTATTATTATTATTAACATCCTCATCATAGAGTGAGAGCGCAGCACATGCCAATATCATCATTATCGTCATCATCATCACCATCATCATCATCATCATTATCATCATCATCTTCATCATCATCATCATCATCTTCGTCATCATCATTATTAATATTGTCTTTCTTCTTCTTCTTCTTCTTCTTCTTCTTCTTCTTCTTCTTCTTCTTCTTCTTCTTCTTCTTCTTATTATTATTATTATTATTATTATTATTATTATTATTATTATTATTATTATTATTATTATTATCAGATCGTATTTGTAAGGAAGATATATATTCAATGGAACTGACCTGAAAAAATACATTTCTGCAAAACCGGAAACCTTCAAGACAGACAATATTCAACTCCAGCCATATATGATGAGAGCACATAAAAAAGATGAACGGCTATTAATGAACAGCTTATAGGAATATTGGCAGCGAGATAGTCCATTAAATTGGTTATCGCTTCCTCTCTTCATAAGAGAGAGGAGGAAAATCGGTGGAAAAAAAATGAATTTGCAAAATGTGATGTCTTTCAAATCGATCTACTTATGCATTGAAGAATATAATTACAAATAATTATCCGTCCTCCAGACTCAAGATAGGGAAATGAGACATTTTTTTTGTCTCAACGCACGCACACAAGTGCATATGCACACACACACACACACACACGCACACTCGCAAACACACACATACTCACTTGTATAAAGAATCATTAGGCAAAAATATAGCAGTAAGGGTGTCTTGCATGTTCTGTATTTTACTTTTTGTCATTCTATATAGTTTTTGCAGTTTTCATGTAAAGACCTGAACCATCTACTATCATGTGAATCAATTTTGGGTAGACCAAACATGTATGCAAGCCCGTCGTATACACATGCATATACACACATGCATATATATATATATATATATATATATATATATA
>NC_069000.1:5002736-5003791 GCF_001194135.2 Octopus bimaculoides
ATATATGAAAATGTATATGTGTGCACTCACGCAGATGTAGGCATGTGCATGTCCCAGATCGCCCTCACGACAGCTTGACAACCAGCGTACCTTTGTCTACATCTCCGCAATATAACAGTTCTACAAATAATAAAAGGCAATTAAAAGAAGAACCAGATTGAAAAACAATTTCTGGGGCCTAGACTTGATCAACTAATCCCTCTCCAAGCCGGTGCGGCAGCATGGCATTTCCACAGTTACTAAAATAAGGAACTCAAACGGCAAAAAGAAAAACCAAAAATAAATCGCGCCAATAAAAAAGACAAAAGATGGCGAAAACTCTGTCTATCGTATACCTATCACGTTCATTTAATGTCACGAGTTTCAACAGAGAGAGTTTAACACACAAAATATTTAACTTAATGTCTTTTGTTTTTTAACATTTTACATCTACTCTTCTTGGATTGATTGCTCAAAAGTAATCACTCATCCGTGATATTCTTTAAAAGCGAAATTAACAAATGAATTATTTAAGTGTGAAAGCGGTTGCAGAATATTTGCTCTTTTGTATATAAAAAATGACTGCCTGTTTGTTTGATATCGTTGTTCGGTAGATGTTCCTAATTGATTGGCTTAAAATCAATCACGTGATTTACAAACTCTGCGCTTTCTAACAGCCTGTTTTATTCAGTGCATAGCGGAGTTTCTATTCGTGTGTATGTGTGTGCGTGTCTGCTGCTAGTCTTTTGGCGTGCTTGAATCAATGCTACGGTAATAAGGTAATATTAAGACTGATGCTCACATACAGTTAGACGTATAATGGAAAACAGGTACACACGTGTGTGCGTTTCCATGCATGTATGTGGGAATATCTATATATGTCTGCGTGTATGCATACGGTTGTGTCTATGAATGCGATCCATGAATAGTATGTATATATCGCTATGTATGTATTTATATATACGCATATGAATTAATGTTAAATATACATAGCCTTGTGAGTGGATTTTGTGACGCAAAATGAAAGGAGCCCGTCGTATATATATATATATATATATATATATATATATATATAT
>NC_069000.1:5004044-5005442 GCF_001194135.2 Octopus bimaculoides
AAATAGTTCAAATTTACGGAACACAAAAGACGAAGCCAGGTTAGGGAATAACAATCAGATGTACTGGTTTGACGCTAGGGAAAGTCCTTGACGTTTCGAGCCTACGCTCTTCGACAGAAAGAACTAAGAGGGGAAAAGATGGAGAGAGATGAACAAAAACAAAAACAAAAAAATGGTGAGAGAAAAATGTGTATTACGGTTCAACATAGTCTGTATGTCTGTATT
This sequence comes from Octopus bimaculoides, assembly GCF_001194135.2. Classification (NCBI taxonomy): domain Eukaryota; kingdom Metazoa; phylum Mollusca; class Cephalopoda; order Octopoda; family Octopodidae; genus Octopus; species Octopus bimaculoides. Next base: position 5,004,270 of record NC_069000.1, read on the forward strand.
TGTGTTAGTGTGTTTGCATTTATGTATCTATGCATCTAATATATATGTTTTTGTGTGTGTGTATGTGTGTGTGTGTGTGTGTGTGATCACGAGATTCATGAGCTGTGAGTTACAAGAGAAATGCGAAATGAATTCAAGAGAGGAGGTCGATAGTGCGTTAATTTGCTGTTTTCAAACATATGGAGTAATATAAACGTGGCGTTGAAACACTTGCTGTCGAAAGCAATACGAAAAACCTAACGATCTGCGAAGAGAACTTTGTTTTTCTTCATTCGTTTGATATCTAAATACAACAGTTGTTATAGCAAAATATTGAGTATAAATATGTGTATACATGCATACACACATACATGCACACACACACATACATAGCTACATACACACATATATATATATATATATATATATGTTTATATATATATATATATATCTATGTTTGTAACGTGTATATATATTATATTTTTGCAATTATGCATGGGTAATATAAATATTTATATATTTATTTACATTTCCTATGTATATCTGTGTGTATACGAAATGCGTGCGTACGTGTGTATGTGTGTGTTTAAGTGTGTTTATGTGTGTGAACGTTTGTGTGTACGTGTGTGTGTGTGCGTATGCGTGTGTGTGTGTGTGTGTGTGTGAGTTTGTCATTATTTCAATATTAATCAAGAGCGAAATCAACCATCTGCTTGCAAATTCTGGAATATTCCAGATTCAACATTCAACAACTGAATTATCGATCATTCAAAAATCAATAACAAAAGACAAAAAAAAAAAAACCCCATAAAGCAAAAACATTCCTCAAGATAAGAAACAACACAAAAACAAACACAAAAATAACAAGGAAAAAAAACAAAATAAATTTCTGAATATAATAGAATTCAGTACGAAGACAGTGATTCCATTCCTTTGAAATGTAGGAAATTAAGCGCTGCAAATCTATAGCAGCAGATATATCAGGAAAGAATCTTTGTGATGCATTTGTTTATATTTTTCTTGTTGAACATTTCACTGTGAACGTCAATAGTTTTTCAGTTACATTTCCTTGTTCCAATGAAGTAATCAACATTTTTGCATCGAGGTTGTGGCTTTCGTTTGTGTACAGTCTCTATAAATCGCACACATATACATTCAGATATATATATATATACATACATACATACATATATA
>NC_069000.1:5006232-5010830 GCF_001194135.2 Octopus bimaculoides
TATGTATATGTATATATATATATGCATACACACACACGCAAACATATATACACATATATATATCCATGTCAAAGAGTTTAATTACATCAAATGTTTGTAAAGTATAGAGTGTTATTCTATCGTTGTGCGTTAGGCAAATGTCATTTTCCATATATTCGTGTAAATTTTATTACGTTTTCGATCATTCGATCAATTAGCAAATCAATGTCAATCAATCAATCAATCATTTTATCTGTCCCTCTCGCCGTCACACACACTCCCTCTCCCTTTCTCTCTCTCTCTCTCTCTCTCTATCTATCTGTCTATCTATCGATCGATCGATCAATCGATCTATCTATCTGTCTGTTTCTTTCATTGTCTTACCGCATTCTTTTTCTCTCATTTTGTTCTCCTTGTGTCCCCAAAAACAGAAAAATGTTACCTTCTATAAATTGAGAATCAAACTCCATTCCTTCATCCCCGCCAGCATTGTCTCTAGTTACATTTTCTTAGCAATATCTAAAGGCAGTTTTCGTATTTTCGTTGTTGTTTTCCTACATTTTCAAAGTTTCTCTTTGTAATAATGTTCATATCAGAGGCATTTACTATCATTCTCAGACGAAGAAATACATGCTTGTACGTGGTGCTGTGCGCGCAAAATCATCGTAAAATATTAAGAATGAAGCTAAACAATAAATAACGTATCCATTGATTCCCTATGCGTTCCGACATATTCGGTCTCTAATATCCTTATCACCGTTCTACTTTATCATTTGAGAACTCCTCCTCCCACTAAACGGTGCGTGCCCATAACATAACTTAATTGATGTAACGAGACTTAAATACAGCGCGGTATTTCGGCCTTTCTGTGTGTCTCCTCAGTCAAAATCATAACGGATCGATATAACTAAACAAAAGTATTGATTCGAATTTATGGAAATCAGCGAATAAGTTATTTGCTTATGGGTGATGACATCTGCAGATGTCCGATAATTTGGTAATTATTCATGGACTGTACGCAACAGAGTGAGAATCTAAATAATAATGTGTCTATACATTATAAACTTATTTTGGCAGATCTGAACATTGATATCTGATTGCTGTTGTATTCTCTCAGCTAGAAACTTGTAATTTTAGACAACGTACGGCCACAACACGTGCGATTATTTGACCTAAAGGAACTTCAACACACCACATCGGTAAATATCTTCTCTGCAAGTTTCTCTAGACATGAGTTGGTGTGCTTGTTGAAAGAGTGTAGTACCCATAGGCAAATAGACAAGATGCATTATGAACACGCATCGTCGAGAATTAGCAGATAATCTCCGGCAATCACATACAATAATAGACACTATATTCACGTTCGAATCTGCCGCAAAACAAAAGGAAAAAGAATGGTTGAATGACTAGCTCCGCTGTTACGTACAAAGTAAATTTCATGAAAATTCCTGCTCGAGACGAATCTAAGAGCTACAGTAAAGTATTACACCCCCCCCACACACACACACACATACACACATAGACAAATATATTGAGAGAGAGAGAGAGAGTAAGAGGGAGAGAGACATATATACGGGGGGGGGGGGGTATGAAAAGTCTTGAGCCTCAAAAAACAAAACATGGTACAAGACTTCTGATGAAAGTACAAGACTTCAAGGCTCGACGGCGTTAGAGGCTCAGAACTTTTTATACGCTCCCTCGTACATAAATCTCTCTTTATGCGTTTCTCAAGCAGCTAAGAAAGCTAAGATGTTAATATAGAGGACATTTTATGTTGGGGCACTATGGGTGATTGTTTATAAACAATGTTGTTATGTCGTATAAAAAAAAAAAAAATTAAACATTTTCTGAAATGATATCATAACCAAATAGGTAAAATGTGTGTGTTTATCTATTATAAACATTTATTGATTTGTGCAACTGCTTTTAATTTGATGTAATGATTGCATTGTTCAATTAAATGGATTCGCTTGAAACAGTCGTACTGCATCACTACTTGATATCCTCTTGTCCAAATCTCCCAAAACAAGTTCCGTATTATACATATTATATATATATATATATATATATATATATTTATATATATATTTACAAATATGTGTGTCTGAATGTTTGAGTGTGTGTGTGTGCATACTGATATATATGCACCTATGATCTAATGCGTGAGTGACGTTATTCAAATAAACATCACAAAAGCACGTAAGTGCATGTTTAAGCGGTACGTCACAGTGGAATGTCTTGCTGATTTGCCGATAAACGCTTTTATTGATGCCGCCTTGTTGCATAATATATCGGCATGTTGCATCCTTTTTCTTTGCATTATGTTTCGGGAATTCCCTGATCAAAGTAAAACTTATCAGTCTCACATATATTTATAGATGATCGATTAGTAAGTGATCAATACCGTAAGAGCTTGAGCATGATTAAATACATGTATGCAAAAACCATCGATTTCAATATTTGTTTTATTTTTTTATATTGTTATATTTTTTCCTTTACTATTATTGTGAAGGACGAATACTGCGATTTTCTTTTATTCTTTTATTCTTTTACTTGTTTCAGTCGTTGATTGCGGTCATGCTGGAGCAAAACCTTAAAGGGATCAGTCCAAGAAATTGACCCCAGAACTTATTCTTTATAATAAGCCTAATACTCATCCTATCGGTGTCTTAGAACCATTAAGTTACAAGGACGGAAACACAAGTCGGTTGCCAAGCACTGGTGGAGGGACAAACAGGCACAAGACATATATATATATATAAATACGACGGGCTTCATTCAGTTTTCGTCCACCAAATCTACTCGCAAAGGCTTTGGTCGGCCCGGGATTAAAGTAGAAGACACTTGGTGCATGTGTTTTCATTGGCCAAAATGGCAACATGACCATCCCCAAATACAACAATATCTGTTTCAACACACTAGTTCACATCAATAATCTTGCAAAACCGATATATACACGTAAACGTGTGTATATACATATACACATACATAGTGAAACTCTATAAAAGTCAATCTATTTATAACTGTTACTACGTCGAAGGCTTCTCTTTTATTCTTCGAGTTTTGAGACGTAAACCGGAACCAGTGCTAATATTGCATTTTTTTAATCCCCAAAAGTTACATGTTGACACTCCTGGGGTCTCATAGTATTACCATGAAAAATTTGATTTGGTTTGGTTCAGTGGTTTGAGAATGCATTGGGAACAGACATAAAAACAAAGAATTATGCATATATATGTATATACTACTTTCGATTTCGTTTCATATCGATCGAAAACTTTTCTCTCCAATACCTTGAAATTTCTCTTGCCAATGTTTTCCTGAGACGTAGGAAATAAGAATATATTGCGAAGAGTAACAAGTTGTATGCACACATACATATATATACACATAAATATATGCATACATACGTGTATGTAAATATATATATATATATATATATATATATATATATGTATATAAATGCATACATACATAAATATTTATATCCATACATATGCATGTATACATGACACCAACGCTGCTCTCAGGTTGTATCTACCAAGTTCGGAAGTCTTTCCCGTGTATAAACACGTCATTGCCGTGAAAGGTTGAGCGCAATGAATAATTGGGCCACTGCTGGTCTCTCTTAGAGAAGAGTGCCCACATCGGCACATATATTTACATATACATGCGCAACATTCAGAGTTGTGTCTCTTATTATGACGAATACGTCACTAATTTAAACATCTTGTCGATAATACTATATGATCCTGTCCAATCAGAGAGATAATGTTTTTGAGGCATCTTTCTTTGATTTGATATACTTGGGTTTGTGTGCTATTTCTAGCAGGAGGAGTGACCACGTATGCGTTCTCGTGATGTCAATAAATCATAAAATAGTGGTGTGTCTTTCAGTGCAAGATTATTGGTCGCGTGAGGATAGATTTTTATGGAGATAATTGGTAATGATGACACATTATAGATGTCTGGGTTGTAAAAGACTGGGAAAGAAATAGCGTCGAGAGAAAGAAAGTGCTGGAGAAAAACAGAGAGAGAGAGAGCGAGAGAGAGAGAGAGCGAGAGAAAGAGGGAGGGGGAGGGGAAAGAAAGGGGATAGTATGGAGAAATAGTAGTGAAAAGAACATGTGAATGTGGGAAGTAAATGACGGTGGAGAAACAGGAAGGAGAAAGACTGAAAAAAATCAAGAGTGATGTGAAAAGAAGAGAATATAAAAAGGAGATCAGAGAGAGAGAGGGAGAGAGAGAGAGAGAGAGAAAGAGAGAGAGAGAGAGAGAGAAAGAGAGAGAGAGAGACAGAGACAGAGACAGAGACAGACAGAGAGAGAAGTGGTAAGAGGTAGATAGGAGAGAGAGGAAGATGACTGAACATAGTAATAAATGAAAGGAAAAAAATTAACAGAGATGGAGAGAGAGAGAGAGATAAAGAAAGAGAATTATAGATTACATGTGTGTATGTATGCCTTCATTTATATATGACTAAATGCATTTCATATATATATATATATACATACACACACACACACATACACACACACACACACATATATATATATATGCATATAATTACAAACAGACATACATATATGCATATATATGTATGTATGTATATATATATA
>NC_069000.1:5011719-5013347 GCF_001194135.2 Octopus bimaculoides
TATATATATATATATATATATATATATATATATATATATATATATATATGTATGTAGTTATCCTCCTATCTATCTATCTGTAATTAAAGTGCTCAGATATAGTGAAATATAAAGACAAACAGACAGACATTCATACACGCATACATATATGAAGAGACGGCATAATTAGGCCAAACATCCATAATGAAAGCCGTAACTATTCAAAAGGGAACCGAGAAATAGAGAGCGTCAACTAATAAGAGAATTTACAACTGTGCAATTCAGTTGTATGCTGACAATTATTTGAAGATGACCTTCAATTTTATTAACATGATACAATGCAGGCGTTCGAGTGGGAGGCTACCGGGATTCATAAACAGAGGCAATGCCATCGTTTTATGGCAGATTACAGAGAAATATTTAATACAAAGGTATTAATATTGGATCCAATATATTAGCTTTGGAGTTTATGAACATGCACAGACACAGACACACACAGACACACACGTATATGTATATATATATATCTATATAATATAATTTATATAATATTATATCAGCACGTATATATATATATATATATATATATATATATATATATATATATATATATATATATATATATATATATATATCAATAATCCACTTAAGCACAGTAATACTAATAACCTGGTGTGAGACCTCAATATGCATCTACTTTAGAGGAATGCATTAATAGAGAATAGGGAGTGATACGAAATTGTACAGATGACTGGGGAGCGAGAAGTTATGTAATGATGTTTATTATTTTACATGTATTTCTGAAATAACATGCAATACACATATAGGTAAGGGGTTGTGTATCATGTTATAGCTTCTTCAGAGTTCCAAAACTGAAGTGCAATTTTATTTAGGATAGCATTTATCTATAAAGATAACACCACAATCGAAAAAAAAAAATCAAATACGTATATATATCCATATGTTTACAATCGCAATATTCAGCGGTTGCAAAGATATGGATAAGTTCCTCCTGGCAAATTAGAAAGCACCACCTCTCCGTATTGAGTAGCTGTACTGCTACTACTACTACTACTACTAAAACTGTCGCTTTTACGGTTCGTGTTGCGGTTGTTGCTGCGGCTACTACTGCTGCTCCCACTTCTATTTATTACCGTTTGCAAATCACATCGTACTTACAATTAAATGCAGTTAATCCATATCATTGCCAGGAAATAGATTATAAATTAAACAAACGGGTATACCTTGGCAATAAGCCAACGATAAAAATAACAACAACTGCAACAATGATGGTACTACTAATAATAATAATAATGATAATAATAATAATAATAATAATAATAATAATAATAATAATAATAATAATAATAATAATAGTAAAAATAGCAGTAATGATAATGGTAATGATAATAGGAATAGCACCCAAGACACCAATTCTTGTAAGCCTAATGGTGCTTTCTGTTGGAAATATGCCACAAATTCCTTGCGGATTACGGTTTTTCTATTGCGAATACACTTGTGCCCACTCTCATATATACAGCTAAATACATACCTTCACATCTACACCTCCACAGAGGTACTCACATACAAACTCATACAGATATATACTTATCCGAATACACATAGATTTATATATGTATGTATGTGCA
>NC_069000.1:5016569-5017678 GCF_001194135.2 Octopus bimaculoides
TATATATATATATATATATATGTTTATGTCTATATGTATTCGGAGTAAGTAAATTTGTGTAAATTAGCTGTGTTTTTTTCCATACAAATTTGTCTTCTATTACAGTTGTAGTACCAACGTTCATATTTAATTAGACGAGAAATCAATATTAATAAGTGCAAGTTTTTATTTAATTTATATTCTTAATATATCTTGCAATGACCATTGTAATTTAATTTACATAATTGTAATGTATTTGTTTATTGTCAACTATTTGCACCAGTTATCACGAATATTTTAATTACACTTCACCGCACAAATATATATACTCACACATATATATATACATATACACACGCAAATATATACATACTTGTATATACATATATATACACACACACATATATATATACATATAAATATATATATAAACATATATGCATATATATACATATATACATATATACATGTATATACATATAAATATATATATAAACATATATGCATATATATACATATATACATATATACGTGTATATACATATAAATATATATGTAGATATATCTATTACTATATCGCAATCCGTCACTTACGATGACAGGTTTTCTAGTTGATCCAATCAACGGAACCACCTGCTCGGGGATATTAACGGGCAAGTGGTTGAGCTCTCCAGAGATATGTATACCTTAATCTTAGTTGTCATTGAGACTCAAAGTGAAACAGTATGCGACAAGGCTGGCTCCTTTGAAATGCAGGCACAACTCAATTTGACAGCTGTATGAACGGGAGCATCGTTCAATGAAGTGTCTTGCTCAAGGAGACAACGTGCTGCAGACAATCGAGATTGCGACCGTTTGATCGTGGACCGAATATCCTAAACATTAAGCCACGCGCCTCCACGGACACACAGGAACACACACATACCTATATATATATATATATATATATATATATATATATATGTTGACTGAACACTATTCAATTTTTTTTCTCCGTGTTTTTCTCCTTGTCTCCGTATTCTTTCTGTTGAAGAGCGTAGCTCGAAACGTCAAAGACTTTCCGTATTCCCGAGCGTCATACTAATATATACTTTTGTTATTTACACCACCTGTCCTCGTCTGTTGTTATT
>NC_069000.1:5017737-5019013 GCF_001194135.2 Octopus bimaculoides
CATATATATATATATATATATATATATATATATATATAATTATGTGTATTTCTTCTATCTTAAAGAATACAAATTCTTCTGATAGAATAAATGGGTTAATAGAAACCAATGTAGCAAAGAACACAAAATAACTGTGGTTTAGTTCCTGCTTTTAAGACAGGAACTCGTTGAAATCTTGGGTATTTGAGTATATTTAAGAATTTAAGTAATGGAGAAAACGCATGTTATAATTGCATACTTTATTCCTACATATGTTTCAAAGGATTACAACCTGTGTTATCCATAGGGATCTTTGATATTAAAATTGTAACCTTCTCATCAGGGAAAGCCAATCTTTTGCACTTGCTCCTGTGGGGCTCTGTTGTGCCTTGATTCTAAAGTAACATTGGGGACGGATCGGTCTTCTATTCTCTACATAAAATGAACGGCTTATATTCTCTCGCCACTAAAGGATATAGCAAAATATATAGATATATCTAACACTTGACTAAGTAAAATGTTAGCAATCGCAAAGAACAAACCATTGTGAAGTAGCCTTAAGTATGAAGTAACCTAGGCCATTTAACAAACAGCATTAGCTGGTAAATAATAATTAGGAACAAAATAAAAAATCTTGGTAATGGGGTAGAATACGTGCATTGTTCAATGTACTGGCTAACAATAAGCGTAGAAATTTATAGCCGTAACGAGAATCTATTTACTATAAAAAAGAACACTCCCAACTGATGTCCGGCTCTCTCGTTTTTGAATATTATGCAAAAGAAAGCTTTCACTGGGAGATGAAGAAAGGCTAAGTAAACTATCAAAACAGCCTAATGCTCAATTCATATGCCGCTGTCAGTAGAAGATTCCCGAACCGAACATAAAGGATGATAAATGGCTTGGCATAGGTTTTTCAGCATCGTGCAATGAGATGCTTGTTACACATTATTGGTTGGCCAATCTCGCCAACGGAGAGAAAGATAATGATATTCAAAATGGCGCACTTCTTAACTCCACGAACTGTAAGTGGAGGAGGGATGGAAATATCCGAGTTAGTACGTCAAATTGCATGTATATATGTATCTATGCATGCATGTAAGTATGTATGTATGTATGTGTGTATACATATATATGTGTGTATATATAAGACTCTCATACTATTTATATCCCTCTCTCCGTTTTCTTTCTATCTACCTAGATGAAAGACCATAGAATCATGCAGTTCCTACAATAGTATTATGTGTGTGTATATGTATGTATATGTGTATATATATATATATATATATATATATAT
>NC_069000.1:5019441-5023092 GCF_001194135.2 Octopus bimaculoides
TATATATATTTGTATATATACTTACATGCGTATATATATTCACTATGTGATGGTCTATTGGCTGGGTTGTATGAAACGAAGTGAAGCAAAATCTTCTTAGAATCGGGGGAATATTCCCCTAATAAAACATGTACTTATATATATAAAGACACACACAGGAGCACGAATACACACGTAATATAAATTCAACGTGCAACACATCAACACCCAGAAACGTCATCAATAAATGTTCAGTTTCTGTTTCTGTTATTTTTTTTTTTTTAGGAAAGCATTAACAGAAACAAATACAAGTATCTAATAGAATGCATATGGAAATTGCATTCTTGTTCGGGAAACCTAACATTTGCAATGCAGTTAAATTTGGTATGCTGCACTTTTTTCTTTTACGCTTCTCAGTTAATTCCGCACTAAGATGTATTTTATTCAACCAACACATTCTGATATATATATATATATACATATATATATATATATATATATATATATATATGTAAAGAAATTAAATAACGGCATTCATTCTCTTTCTTTCTATATATATATCACCCCTAACACTCTATACATATATTTATAGATATGTATATATGTGTGTGTGTATCTGTATGTGTTTGCGTTCGTGTATGTGTGTGAGTAAATGTATCTATGTATATGTTAAAGAGGTCCGATGGTAACAACTCGACAGTTTCCAATACCAGACATGCCATAAATTCCACTTTCATTTTCTACAGCTTTCGACAAAATTGACGCAAATGCAAATTTATTCTGACAAACGAATAAAAAAAGAGGAAGACACGTTGGTATATACGTAAATACATACAAACATACATACATATAGGTACACACATACTCTCACGCACGCACACACATAAATATATATATTTATGCTTACATTTGTACATATTTATATATATATTTATCTCCATTATATTTACAATATAAATTATGTACTATTATCTAGCTATCTATTTATCTATATGTATGTATGTATGTTGGTGTATATATATATATATATATATATATATATATATATATGTGTGTATGTACAATTATGTGAGGAGAGAGAGAGAGAGAGAGAGAGAGAGAGAGAGAGAGAGTGGGAGAGAGAGAGTGGGAGAGAGAGAGTGGGAGAGAGAGAGAGTGGGAGAGAGAGAGTAGGAGAGAGAGAGTGGGAGAGAGAGAGATAGAGAAATGAAGAGAGAGACAGACAGAGAGGTTAAATGGAAGGAAGAAAGATGAAGAAAGGAAAAACAGGAGTGTATATTAGTGGCTACAAAGTTATATATACATGAATGTATCAACCGTATAAAATACGTTATACTAATAAAAAAAAGTGCCCAAGGGAAATAAATCGAACGGGTCAATTCTTTGTATGCATATAATTGAGATAGGTGCGGATGTACTTAATAACGTTATATTATATGTATAAAATAGTGACACTGTTGCCAACAGCATTCGGATTTCGCCCTCTGTTACAATTTCTGTCGTTTTCTCTCGTTTACACTTCCTCTCTTTCCTTAACAGTCTTACCATTTGGCTTAGCTTACACTTAAAGCTGTTTCTGTCAAAACATACGCGCGTGTGCTAAAAAGTTTGTGGCTTTGAGTAAAAGAAAATACAGGAGGATCAGTTAATTATGATTTTCTTTGACCCCTTCGATTCTCAGATCCACACATTTACTGTAGCGGTCCTGCAGTCTCTCTAAGCTCTGTAAAAGAACACCACCGAATGTTGGGCTTCTAACTAGCGCTTTCGTGATCTCCTTAATGCCAGGAAATTTTCGGCAACCTCTTAATATTCATATGTATATATATATATATATATATATATATGATTAGGATATTGTGTCACACCATTTCAGCTATGATATTACGACCACGTCGTCATTTAGGCATATGAATAAAAGAAAAATGTTAATATCTCCCCGTGTCACAGCTTTGCGATGTTCCTCTACCCTTATTTTGAGGGGTCGACATGTTTCACCTTTGTATAACCTACCACAGTTGCATTGGATGCAGTACGTATATATATAAGCTTTGCATAATAAGCATAAGCAAAAACAAAATGATTTATAATCCATGAAAAATTCTCTCGCCTTAAAGGGAAATTTCACCCCATCTCCCATGTATTTCTTACCAAACTCACCTTCACTCCGTCCATCACTCCGAAAGCAACCGTGGGTAGCAACACCAAACGTCGCCGGTCAAAAATCGCAGGTATATACACATGCATATCAATATTTGCGTATATGTGTGTGTGTGTTTGTAGACAAATAGATGAATAGATAGATAGAAAGATAGATAGATAGATATATACATACATACATATGTATACATACATGCATACATATACATACAAACATAGATACATACATTCATACATACATACTTACATATATACATGCATGCGTATATATAATAGACAGTAGAACATTCCTGATTTAAGGTGGCACAATAGATGCCATGTTGATTTATGCCTTTACCGTGTATTTCTAAACGCATTTCAACCTAAAAACATTTTGGCAATGAGAACAATGTTAACAGATAGATGAGAAGTACATATATCTATATATAATAATAAAACATTATTTTCGCTTGGTTTCAATGGTTAAGATAAATCTTCTACGGTGCAATGTTGGCAGGTTCAGCAAACAGTCTGACAGACTAAAGTCATGCCAATTGCAAACCGAACAATATTAGGACACACTCAAATACACAGATAGGTTTATTTATATATGTATATATATATACATATTCTTTCATTCTTTTCTTTGTTTCAGTCATTTGGCTGCGTTCATGCTGGAGCTCCACCTGGAAGTATTTTAGTCGAAGAAATCGACCCCAGGACTTAATTTTTTTTTTAAGCCTAGTACTTATTATACCCGTCGTTGTTGCCGACCGCTACAGTTCGCCGGACAGGATATTTATAGGTGACATCTGCTGCTATGTCTGGAGGCTCCAGTAGGGTCTGTTTAGCGTCACCAGACCGATGCATTCACTGTGTATGTGTGTGTGTGTGTGTGTGTTTGTCTGTGTTTGTCCCCCACCAACGCTTGACAACAGATGCTGGTGTGTTTTCGTCCCTGTAACTTAGCCGTTTGGCCAAAGAGACCCATAAAATAAGTACGAGGCTTACAAAAAATAAGCCCTGGGGTTGATTTTCCTCGATTAAAGGCGGTGCTCCAGCATGGCCGCAGTCAAATGACTAAAACAAATAAAAGAATATATACATATGTGTGTGTGTGAGTATATAACTACATGTATATATTTATATATAGGTATATGTCTAAATAGGAGTATGTGTGTGTGTGTGCAAATTTGTGGGTATGCATGTGCAAGCGGGTGTGTGTTCACATGTGTACGTACGTTGACAGTTATAAATGAAGAAACTAATATCAAAAATCAGCAACGAGAAATGAAATTAAGAAGACACAATTTTCTTGGGATATAATATTCAAAGAACTTCGATATCGTTTTGATTTTATCGTAGAAATTCCCTTCTATATCGATTAAATTCTTGAACGCTTACTGCAGTGCACAATATATAAAAAGCTGTATTCATACATACATACATATATACAAAATACACACACACACACACACACACACACACACACACACACACACACACACACACACACACACACACACACACACA
>NC_069000.1:5025888-5027067 GCF_001194135.2 Octopus bimaculoides
ATATATATATATATTATATAAGTACTTATATATATATGTATATATATATTGTATAAGTACTTATATATATATATATATATATATATATATATATATATTATATAAGTACTTATATATATATACATATATATATATGTACAGTATATATGTGTGAATGTATAAACGTCTCTCTCCCTGTCTCTCTTTTTCTCTCTGTACATACATACACACAGGCACACACAAACACACACACACACACTAACATGCACATGGCTGTATATAAACGAAAGACGAGGATGGAGGTGTTTAATAACGAACTTATAATCTCAAATATTCGTATATCAATAACAACATGAAAGACAATGAAATAACTAGATATGATAATTTGCCTGACTCATTAAGTAAATATATGCAGGATAATAATTATATTCAAGTATACGTCAATATACACATAAGGAAATCGATAACGTTAAAGTAATAAATAAAATATTATACGATATTTCACTCGTAAAACAATATGATAATGAATAAAATACTAAAGAGATATGGGAGCTGGAAGCTATGAAACGAAACTATATGATATGTAGTGTGTTTTAACCATCATGGCGGATATAAAAGCGTATTTCGGCGCAAAATGTGAGTCGATATGACGTTTCACCTTTTTTAATGGAGGTACTAACAGTATGCGCACATAAAGGCACACAGGCACATACTCATATTTCTGTATAATAACTGAGCTATAAATTTTGGTTAGGTGTTTGATTGGTTGACATCTTCAGTCATGCTTTACATCGTATATAGAAGGAAGACAGAGAAAGCGAGAGAGTATAGAGAGATAAGCAGATAACGTGTACGCAGTAGAGAGTTAGCAAAAAAGCATTACTCAGAAACACAGAGAGAGGCTGGGAGAAATGCAATAACAGAATAGGAGGGGTAGGAGTAGCTCGGCGAGTAGGGATTAGTAATAGAGTAGTAATGGGAGAAGTGATACAAAAGTGAAATTTGCTTTATTTAATTTTATTTCTAATTAAGTAATTTTGCTTTGAAAATTATCATTTCTTTAACTTTTTCATATAAACGCTAAGACGTTCGATAAAATTAAAAGTGTTTCGTATGACCACGTGCCAAACAACACCTGGTTTTCTGGATTTCGTAGACAGAAACTGAAAGAAGCCCGTCGTATACACACGCACACACACA
>NC_069000.1:5027425-5033691 GCF_001194135.2 Octopus bimaculoides
ACTACTATACAAACACAAATACAACTCTACATTCATCTCTGACTTTCAAACCGGTCAGCAATGACATTCACTAACACTGAAGTTCCCCTCCCGCTCTCTCTCTCTCTCTCTCTCTTTTTCTCTTCCTACTCTTTCTTTCTTCTTTTATCTCTTTCCTATCTCTCTCTCTCTCGTTCTCTGTCTCTTTGTTATTTACACTTTACTACCACACATATCGACGATAGAACACACATCATTGTTTACGAATCAATTCGACGTAAGAAGCGCTCTGCATTAAGAAGAATTTTCCAGCTTTCTATAAATTGGAACATTGATTGTTCACCTGTCTTGTTCTACGCTTACTGTATTTATAATGATCAAAGCCATTAGCTCGCAAAGATAAACGAGGCAGCAATCACACACTATATTCTGCTAGGCTGCATAGTAATTGGAAAACGCAATGACAAATGAAAAATGGTAAACATTATACGGAATGGACGCGTCTAACTGGCAAACGAGATCTCTTGATTAAATAATAAACAGAAGTGATCCATATTACGGCAACTTTTAGAGTGTTTGCAGAGATATAAATACAATTTCTTCGGCTAATATAATTAAACAGAGATCTATGTGTTTGTATGTAAATGTGTACCTGCAGCATATTGTTATATTCTTAGTGTCATTTCTTCGTTTATTTTGCTTTGTTCTTTTATTTGATTCATTCATTGCATTGCGGCCATGCTTGAGCAATCCCTTGAGGTAAAGTTTAGTCGATAATATCGACCAGTGTTGTTGGTTTTAAATTTGAGCTGTATTCTGTCAATTTGTGTCTGCAAAACCGCTAAGTTTTCTGGACAGTAACAGACCGACACCGAAGTGGAGAGTGTGAAACGGAAACACAAAGACACACGCACGTAAACGGGCACTCTCGTACTGTATACACACAAACACACACATACATACACACACACATACACACAAACACGTATATATATAAGAGAAAGACAGCCGTCTTGGACCGATACGGTAAGCCACAAGTGACCTCACAGATATTGCTATCAAAATGTAAAAAGCCGGAACAGATAACAAAATGCATCATGCTCAACACACCACTCATCATTGTTACTGTACTTTTGTACCTTGTAAGGATGAATGTAAAATCGACCTCGGCGGGATTTGAACATAGACTAGACTACAAACAACCCAAAAAATGTACCATGAGGCATTCTCTCCAATACTGTAGCGACGTTGACAATTCAATTACTTGAAAAGTGGTGATATAACTTCTAAAACATTAATTTCAATACCACATCAGCATTATACGCTCTTTTATTGCTTCTTTGTGTTTATGCCAATAAAACTGAAGACATTAAAACGTCACATGTTTTCGCTCATGAGTTGATGAAAATATCATCTGTCCGGTAACCAGCAACTTTCAAACACGCACGCAAGTACACACATACACATACACACGCATAAAAACACATATACACACACATTTTAAACGTGAGATACATTCCATAACAGATGTTTGTAAACCCGTCACATATCAACGTACTGTCGACTATTTCGACTATTCGAAATATGTTTCGATATGGTTTATGAATATTTTTTTCATTTCTGGATTTCAAGTGATGGAAATTTAATATCATTTATATATATATATATATATATATATATATATATGATTTTATGTGTGTACTTGTGTATGTGTGAATGGGTGCGAACGACCTCTAGACATTTTAACGCTACGCATTTGGGTCGGGTTTCCTCAATGTTCTTGTCTATACTAGAATGATACCTATCATATGAAGAGAAAGTTCTTGTTCACATTTGAGCTATTTGAAATCGATAGAAGAATATTGTTCAGTGTCCCTCGCAGAGGGATCCAACTGTGAATCATGCGTCCGTGAAGAGAACTCCTTCACCATGAAACCATACCTGTACTCCATTCATAATCACACTGATCATTTAAAGCTAACTAGGAATACATTATCAAATACGTCAATATACACTTATCCGTTTTAAAGCAACAAAAAATCTCTCCAATAAAGGTTTATATAGCTGCTATTTCTTGTAGCGTGAGCGATTATTCAAATGCTTTTTCATTGGCTGATGTTAGTCGAATGTCTCAGTTGTTGATACAATACGACAAAAATAACAAGGTTGGTACACAAACTCGCAACCTTCGGCTGATAATTTAGTGCTTTATCAACTGTGATATCTATAAAGCTTTACATACCCGTTCACATCGATAATATTCACGCAGTCACACGGAATTTGGTGGAATTAACTCACTTCTTTAGATCTATAAATATGTCACTTTTTTCGCTTTATTTTTAGTTTAATTACTCTCACATTCTATGTATTATACCGAACTATAAAACATTACTGTTAATAATTACTTCATTATTATTAATTAATCGTATTATTTTTCTAACTTTTTATTTTTCTATCATTCAGAAGTCTGCTTCTGTTCGATTTAAAATTTAACAGTTCAGTGGCCGTAACCTTACTTAATGTCTTATCGTATTCAATAAATTAATATAAATTTCTACTATTTTTATATATGTGTGTTTTTTTGTGTTAAACAAACAAACTTAATTATTTTAGAGTTGTCCACAATAATTATCCTACTTCCTATAATTACGTGATATTTTCTTTTTTTATATTTTGAAATATTTTTAATATTTCATGATTCAGAGGAAGATATTAAAATATTTTACTTTTCGCACATGCGCGTAGTGTCTTTAATTTTAAAATGATATAAATGTGTCTCGCAGCATGATTTAGTCATAGCATCGTATATAATTATGTAGGTGCAGCATCAGTGAATTGTTAACAAGTTGGCATCGAAACAGCGAGTTCCTACGTTCGCGCCTAGTTCAGGAACTATGCATATCATTTTCTATTGCATCGGATCCATCTATTGGATATAAATTTGGTAGGCCGATGCTCTTGGGAGTAGCCTGTACCTATAAGTCAAAATATTCTACTTTGGCGTCCATACTGTCTCACGCTCATTTGGTCTGAGAATGGACACTTTCCTACAGAATTCAGCGACAAATAATTTCTACACTAATTCAGGGGCAGATAATTTAGTTGATTCTCATCTTGAACGAAGGAAATCCGCTGTCATGTAGGGTTAGATAGAGTTGTGAACGTAGTGTAATAGGTCGCTTCACTCTCACATGTTCCAGGTTCAATTCAACATAAGTTAAATTTGAGTAATTGTTTTCCAGTGAATCTTGGGGTTGCTAATGTACACGATAAATAGAATATGTCAACGGAAATAGTACAGAAAATCATAAAATAGAAGTAGCAATGAGTTTTCGAAAGGTCTTGCATGTAATTACTACACTTTGTAGAAATGATATCAATCGCAGCCTAAATTCTTGAACATGAAGGAAACCCCTACTCATCTGTACTGTATGAAGCTGGAAATTTGGATGGAATCTGTTGGAGTTGGTTCGAAGTTATCTGAGGTTAAGATCGTCGAATCAAAATTGACTGAAGACTAATAAATGAAATAGGAACGCATCTCGACCGGACGAAATTTTCGTTTGCAATATCGAATGGAAATACAATCAATTGTACAACGTCAAATATTAGATTATACAAAGTCTGAAATTTCAGCGAAGAGATGTATTCAAGAAAATCTGCAAACTGTGGCCAATGGGGAGCATTATGGTCGATCAGGCTACCAAAATTAATAGTTAAGCTTCACTCAAATCTGCTCGTTTCCAATATTGAATGGAAATACAGTCAAGTGTAACAGTCAAACATTAAATTATATAAAATCTGAAATTTCAGCAAAGAGTTGTATTCAAGAAAATCTGCGAACTGTGACAATGAGGAGCTCAATATTCGATCAGGCTACACAAATTAATGGCTAAATTTCACTCAAATATGCTCTGCTAACTTGGTATTAAAATCAAATAGAGACAGGTCGGTGCAATATCATAACGCGCAAAACATTATGTCAAGAAGATAGATCCATGTTCATGTAACAACGGTTTTGTTCTTCCTATGTGCTCCCTGGAAAACCTTGGAAAACCTTGCACCTAGCATTCTGCGATGGAGTATTATGAACGGGCATGTGCAGGATACCAACACACACACACACACACACACACACACACACATATATATGTATATATATATATATATATATATATATGTATGTATGTGTGTATGTGTTTGTGTTTGTCCCCCTACCATTGCTTGACAACTGATGTTCGTGTGTTTACATCTCCGTAACCTAGCGGTTCGGCAAAAGATATCGATAGGATAATTACTAAGCTTACAAAGAATAAGTACTGGAAGTCTATTTGTTCGACTAAAAGCGGTGTTCCAGCATGGCCGCAGTCAAATGACTGAAACAAATGAAGAATATGTGTGCGCGCGCGCGTGTGTGTACATATATTTATATGTATATATTTATATGTATATGTACAGATATATGGATGGATGGATGAAGGGTTGGATGTATGGTTGCAAGGATCGACCGATCGATCGATTGATAGATGGATAGTTACATAAATAGATAAAAATATAATACCAGTTAGTGATTATCGCTGTCGGATCATAGATATTTACACAGTCCAAGCTAACAGGGGCTAAATATCAACAACGCAGCCTAACATGTCTATTATCTCCCTATTATATGCAGAGATCCTCCTTCCAGCCAAAATGGCGTATATAATATTATGCAACGAAGTATACTGCGCAGTTTTAAGCTGATCGAATTAACGGATCTATTTTTAAGCCATTAGCCGTCATTGGTATTTCTAACGTTAGCCATGTATTAATTGAATCACGGTTTTCTGAATATAATTAAGATGCAGCTGCGTTGAGAATTATTTAAACATTCCCTTCATTTGCGTCACTAATACCCTGGCTAACATTAAGCCTTTTACTCTCCCAGATTTGCCATTTCTTTAAATGTAGATATGCAGTGGTGAAGTATGTTGCTTTGATTTGAAAGGCAAGTATTATTGTACTAAGCAGTTTAATAGATATTTGCCGTTCCTTTCATCAAATCATATCGGCCATATTTGTGAAGCCATCTTAAGCATTGATTTATAATATAATACGTCATTCCTACCTTTAAATATCCCTCATTATTGCCGTTTTCGTCACCTTCGCTGTAGTGTGGCCACAGGTCAGTTTTTATCACGCCAAGCTGGTCGATATCCTTCCAGTTTTTGACTATTCAGCCGTTTATTCGTTTATACACACACGGTAAAATCGCAACTCTTTCTCGTGAAGCGCATATGCTTATTCTGTTACTACAATTCAGAATGTAATTGTTGTTGTTGTTGTTGTATTTGATATAAAGTACATATTAGAGATGAAAATGCGAGAAATATTGTTAGCGGAGTTATTGTTTAACAAAACAAAAATTTTAAAAGCTTCTTGGCATTATTTATCCACCAATTTAAGGAGGCGAGCTGGCAGAGTCGTTATTGCGCAAAGCAAAATGCTTAGTGGCATTTCGTCCGTCTGTCTTAAAGACGTTCTGAGTTCAAATTCCGCCGAGCTTGTAGCATCAACTGAATAAACTGATTCTGAAAGATGAAAAGTAAAATTGGTCTCAGCGAGATTTGAACTCACAATGCGAAGAACTGCATGAAATACCTCAAGTCATTTTGTCCGAGATGCTAACAGTTCTACTAAAATATCGCCCAAAAGACCCGAAAATACTGCGAAGTATTTAACTGGTACTAACTTTATCGATCCTGAAAATATGAAAGGCAAAGTCGACCTCGGCATCATTTGAACTCAGAACATAAAAGAGGAAAAGATGTCACTTAGCATTTTGGCCGACGCGCAAACAAGATTTTTGATTCGAATCATATTTTCATCTGCAAGATTGCCGCTCTCATCCGGGGAGTGATAATAACACTTCTAAGGTGAGATATTAAAAAATCAAAACTTAATTTAGCTGCTATGTCTAACAGGTTATACAACTACATTCCAACTATCTCACAGACTTAGCTATATGGCAGAAAATCAAATTCCTAGTTTCCATGTTTCCAATAAAATTACAAAAGTGTGTTTTTAAATCAGTGCAGAATTGAGACAACAAAGAAAAATCGGTAAAAATGGCCGTTATTTAATGTCAGTTTCTCTGTTGGAGGCATTTCAATTTCAGTTCCATCTTTGGAATCACACCCATTCCCCTACTCGTCTTCAAACTCCCTTTTTCTAAATCTATTGCCACATATATAATTAAAGACTACATATAAAATATAATAAAATATGATATACTATATGAATATATA
>NC_069000.1:5034107-5036561 GCF_001194135.2 Octopus bimaculoides
TATATATATATATATATGTATATATATATATGTATATATGTATATATGTAAAACAAAGAATATATAATATATAATCCTGTGTAAGAAAAGAACGTTACCATTGTGAATACCCTGCAGAGAACCGACTGAGATTATTCCTGGTTGATACAATGCTACCAATCAGTACAACAAGGTGGTAAATATATTCTGTAATGCCTTGCCAGATGCGTTAATTTACCAGACGGATATTAATTTGATTTACTGAGAAATTGCTCGGCGAAATCTGTGTGTTTATTATATACAAGTTAAAGGCTTTTGACACGAATCATATTTTCAACTATGAAATAAGAAAAGAAAATAAAAGGAGAAAAATGTGTTAAAAAATACAATTACGAGGAACGAAACTGGAATAATTAGGTAATTCAAATGAGCATCAATATCCACCGGCTTTAATCGTTATAGATTATATCCCACTGGGAGATACTGGGTAATTAACGCTAAATTGAATATAACCGTTTCTTGTCTTTGTTTTCTTCTTCGCTGCTTGTTTCTCATCAACCTACATGAAATCAGCAAGCATTCTTTGTGAGTAAATCTGTGGTTTTGTGGCTTTTTATTTTCGTTAAGTTTTCTTTGGTTCATTTCATTTTCTTTTTAACAAAAAGAAAAAAAACGACTAAAACATTACTCTGCTGTGAAGAGCTCGAAGAGACGAAAATACTAAACAATATGCATTAAACAAACTTATTGAAAAATAAAGAGACGAAGAGAGAAAATAACCGACGAAATGACTAAATGAAACAAAGAATCTAATTTATAGCGAGAAAATAGGATTTCTACTCAAGATTGAAATGTAACAAACAGGATGCGGTACAATTGTTAGACTGTTCGCAAAGAATTAAAGTGTTATCCTCAAAAGAGAAAGTAAGACTTCCTTAAGAGAGATTCTGTATTTTATATCCACGAAGTGTTTTGTCTTCCACTACGATAACATTCTCAATATGATATTCGAGATTAACGCGTCAAGCCGGCAGAATCGGTAGCACACTGGGAAAAACGCTTGGCGGCATTTCGTCCGCCTTTACGTTCTGAGGTCGACTTTAGTTTTCATACAATCGGGGGTCGATGAAATAAGTACTAGTTGAGGACTGGTTTTGAGGACTTTTCTCCTTCCCCGAACTTGCTGGCCTCGCGCCAAAATTTGAAACCAATATGGTTTAAATTGGTTACAGTCCACATATTCTGGGCAAGTCATAAAACTGGCAGCTGTTGATAAGGTTCCTGTCCTCTTGTTCGGTATGGTTATACAGCAGGAAGAGATAAGTATTAATTCTCAAACAACGTGATATTTTATTGTTAATTCTTTGGAAATGTTAAGCTCTTGAGGAAGTGTAATACAGTATAAACAACGTCCAGAATATTTATTCTCATACCTTAATGAAGTTAATATCTGATTATTTTGAATTAAAATTTATTCAGAGGTTGTCTTCCTTTCGTCTCTTGACAAAAAATTAATATTTTAGAAAAATAATCTTTTTCTCATAATTGAAAGTGTGATTTTAATTCATTAACGTATCTTGACTCCCCTCATTAAATTTATTAGCGCCCACTTCTGATATGAAAATGAAACAGATACGAAACAAAGCAGGTGCGATGAATCCAATATTTTTTTCTTTATGTAACCTTTCTTTCCAGGTTCATTTTTATTCCCAAAGCGCAATTTCGAATAAAATCGTGTGAATTAGTAATTTATTCCTTGTGATTCCCTCAAATTGGACATAAAACTGAAAGCATATTTGTGCTGTTTTCACGAAGATTTTAAAAACATTTGTTTCGCTTGTAAATTTATCGTTGTAAAAATGCTTCCGTGTTCTATAAATCTTTATTATTATTATTATTTTTTTTTTTGATGGTGATGATGATGATGTTACTGTTGCTGTTGTTCTCGTTACCACAATGTTCGGTTCTTTTATTCGAATTTCCATTCATGTATGGATTCAGCTATTGAAATGGCTCCCCTGTTGGGATTAGCACTTCTCAGTGTTCTCATTATGAAAAAAAGACTCATCAGTTCGCTTTATTTTTTCATTGAGATCTGTATGTTAGATTGTCAAAAGTGTTAATCGACACTACCAAAATAAATATAGTGATATATGTGCTACGGCTCTTTACCATTTAGGTTCGAATTCTCAGAAATTAACCCTTTAAACATTGAAAATAAGAAAAATGGAGTAGTCGTATTGTTTACACGTTCTCTAGCAAAATGTTGGTCATATGCCAGAATTAGAAAGGAATATTATAACTAAAATAGGTGTAAGAAAATCTACGTATACAAAGTGTAAAGAGAAGTATATTAAAATGATTTAAATTCATATACGTAACATAAAAAAGATGTATATATGAACCTTATCCATTTAGAACGGGTTTAGCACACATAGATCTATCTATCTACCTAACTAGTTAACAGTATATATA
>NC_069000.1:5036763-5040076 GCF_001194135.2 Octopus bimaculoides
ATGACACTGTAAACTTCATGTAATCAAAGTAACCTGAGTCTGAAACCTCGCTTGCGGTTTATCCCACATTTGGATAATTACTACTTCCGGGGTTTCGCTAGCTACGACATAAATTTAGCCTGGATTTTATCTACTTAATTTCCTAATTTTTTTATATCTGTTCGGATATACAACATCCCCAGTTGTTAACCGTGAACTATAAAATAACTTTTCTTCAACTTATCGTACTTCGATAGGGGAAAGATATCGCAACCTTCTGCGCCAATCACTATTTTTCGTGAAAGTTTTTTATATCTTCTACGGGCTGCTTCAAGCTCGCTAACTCTTACACTTTGATCCTTGGATCTTACCTTTACACAAACACACACAAAGGTATGTGTGTGTGTGTGCGTTCATGTGTCTGTATGTGTGAAAGAGAGAAATGAGTCTCATGGGGAGCACAACATTTTCTTTTTACTGATTTTTACTGCTGTTTGCAGAAAATACGGTCGTCCCCGCAAATCATTCTCACTAAACTTATAATTCCCAATAATTCTCTTTTACTCTGAAGAGATTCCACAACCACCATGACAGAAAGTTTACGATTAACCTTCTTAATCGTGTTTTTTCTTCTCGTTTTGACCATTAATTATGTTTTTATGTAATCATTATTTAAATTTTATATTACATGCATATTACCTAAATACATGACTGAACAGTTCTCTAATAACACTTTTTACTGCATATGTTATAACGGAAACACATCTATTAAACATGACAGAGAAGGCATAGACGTTCGTTTTTATGCCTATATTTTCGTTCATTTTGTTCTTGTTAAGAAAACTACTAAATTCTGACTTTACAATCTTTCCTACTTTACAATCAATGAATATTAAACTCGAACATGGTTGTTAAATTAAGCTATAAAATGCTGTTTGATTTTTTCTTTTATTGTGTGAGGTTCTTACATTAAATTTTTAGCTTCCTTTAGTTTCTTATTTTTTGTTTGTTTGTTTTTACTCTCCATATTTCGATTTCAATTAAATTCAATGGACTACGACTGGAGAAAGGTTTTTCACTTCCTTTAAGAATTTTGTATTTTCGTGTAAGAATCTTGACATAAGCCATTTGAATATTTCATTAGAAGTTCACTTCATCATTATGAGCATCATCATCATCATCATCATCATCATCATTATCAAGAGGGTGAGCTGAGAGAATCCTGAGCACGCCGGGCGAAATGCTTAGCAGTATTTCGTCTGCCGCTAAGTTCTGAGTTCAAATTCTACTGGGGTCGATTAAATAAGTGCCAGTTACGCATTAGGGTCGATGTAATAGACTTAATCCCTTCCCCTAGATTTGAGGCCTTGTGCTTCCAGTAGAAAGAATTATTATTGTTATTATTATTATTATTATTATTATTATTATTATTATTATTATTATTATTATTATTATTGCTGTTGTTGTTGTTGTTGTTGGTGGTGGTGTTGTTATTTTGAGAGTATGCATGGCCATTGTATAACAGTTAATACTGCGGTAGAAATATGAAGTCCCTGTAACGATGTTAGGAGGTGGAGTCAGCTATTATTAAATTACAGGAGAGTTCAATAGAGTAGGCCGATAACTTCACCTGCTGTGCAAAGAAGGAAATTTACCATTCCGAACTCTTGGCCTTTGTGTCTGAGAAAAGGAAAAAGAGAGAAAGAGTTACAGCTTCGATTGCCAGATAGCAAAGGGATTTAATTTCATTATTTTCCATTAATTGGCTTTAATTGCATTTTAAAACCGTAGAAAATAGAAAAATCAGGAAAAGAACATTTATTTGACGAGCAGGAACAAATATAACATCGAGAGGATTTAATTGATTATAAAAATTCACTCTAAAATATATTCCCACCATAGTTTCGTTTCGTAGGTTTTGCATTCTATATAGGGATATTTATACAGAGCGTGCTGAAATTAGGTGCTAGTCCTTCTAGAGTTTTCGATATGTAGATTATTATATACCTGTTTCACCTTCGCTATATGCGGTAAAGTTGTAGGGTTTTCAGCCTCTCATTGAAGCTTATCTGCTGAACTGTTGCATTCGTTTTAGTGTAGTTGACGTTGTACCGCTTCAAGTTCCGCTGTTAATTTGGCATTATGTAATGACCATAGCTGAGAGCAGTACTCCAGGCATCGGAGCACAACGGACCTCCACAGGTTCAACATAACTTTTGGTCCCTTGTCTTGAAGGGCAGTATCCATCCTGCCAGTTGTCAGCACTTTGCTACCATCTTGTAATGTGCATATAGAATAATACAACGTTGCACATACTGATCTTCAAGTCTTTCACTGTCTGTGATTCTGGGATTGCAGTGCTTTCGTGTCTCCTATATGCTGGTTGCGGTGCACTGGTGAGCTGATAGTGCAGTTCTTGGAATTTTGCAGTATTACGCTGCATGTTATTTACTTCAGTCCATTTGTATATTGCGTCCATGTTCCGTTGCAAGCTGGGTTGCCACTGTGGTCTCTGGGCTGCAATGTTAAATATTTCAGCAGAGTTTTTATCTACGTGTGTTCCTTTCGAGAGATGAAGACACTTTTAAATTGTTCACAGAATACCTCATTTATCCTTTCTGGGTCCGCAGTCAGTGAGCCATTGCAAACATTACAGATCTAACGTCAGGAAATATAACGGAAATAGACTGTAGGTGTACAATATCACGAATATATATTTACAAATACCTCGCAACCCCTTTCATATATACGAGTACGTATGAATTTATATATGGATGGATGATTGGATCGATCGATCGATCGATAAAAATGGATGTGTGTAAGTATGTATGTTCTAAATTGGGAGTGCGTGTGCACGAGTTGTTTTTTATTGGACTTCATTACGAAGATTGCAACTGAAATATCATCTTCCGCAATTTTCATCAAATGCTCTCATATTGTTGAAACAAACCGTATTTGATTTTACGATTTTGTGATTCTCATTAACTATAATGAACCATTTACCACAAAGAACAAAATGGAATATCACTGAATAAATAACGATTTACCATTTGTTTTTTATTTTTAGGAATGCATAGTGATTTACTACAATTTCATTGTAAATTAATATATACGAGAAGAATTATATGAGGTTATCAAATAATGCGCTTCAAACACGTTTAAAATAATAACAGTGACTACCTACTTAAGCAATATTCCAGAAACGAAAAATCTACATTTACACACACACAAACATACGCATGTGTGGGTAAATATATGTGTGTGTGCATATATATATGCATGTGCATAAATATGTGTGTATATATATATATATATATATATATATATATATATA
>NC_069000.1:5040086-5041262 GCF_001194135.2 Octopus bimaculoides
ATATATATATATATATATATATATATATATATATATATATGCATGTTTCATATTTATGTGTGGCATACGTATATGCGTATACAGTCATCGGTGAATATGCATATTCCCATATGTGCCACGATATATGCATGTGTGTGTGCGTGTGTGTGTATGTGTGTGTGCGGTTGTGTGTGTGTATTGTGCAAGTGTCATTTATGTTCGTTTGGTGGTGCCATAGTTACTTGATTAATTATCTCACTTCGCAATCGTGTGGTCTGCGGTTTCAACACTTTGGGAGCACCCTGGGCGCGTCGAACTAAAAGCTTAGCGCAATTTTTTTCAGCACTTTCCGTTCTGAAAACAAATATCTCCTCGGCGTCGATAAAATTAATATCCGTAAAACACTGCGGTTGATGAAATCGATAACCATCTACTCCAGAATTTCTGATCTTGTACTCTTGTACCCTTGTACCATTGTGCCTAACTGTGGGCAGATTTAAAGCCGTAACTTTACTTAAAACACAATCAACAACATTGACTAACATGCGCTATTCGTCCACCAGATTGGAAGACATTCAGCCACATTAGCTATGACAGACAAAGGAGCTAGAAACGCTGTCTGGAAATCCGATTGGGTGACGCAATGTACAGAAAAGGTGTTTTTGCACTTTTAACCACAAGTGAGAATGTTTTGATCCGCTTCAAATGCAGTGAATTTGCGTTTAGAAGTTGAAATATATCACAACGGTATTTAAAATGAACCAAAGGACGCTTGTGCCTAAACACTGCGAGATGCTGCTGATGCGACTGCATTACATCAGACATGGCGGTGCAAAAACACACCTCACTCCCTGTTGTTAAGTGTGATTCAGTCAATGCTACCGGTTTAATCTGTCAAGGGTTAACCTTGTTCGGTATTTCCCACCCATAACGGCTAACGAGGAAGAAACGCTGTGTCTGGGCATCCGATAGGGAGAGAACAATACCTGGCAGATATGGTGTTTTTTCACCTCTGCCACGAGAGACAATATTTTCTCCACGGCAGCTACAATGAATGTTTGTTTTGAAGTTAAAACCTTAAATATCATTAACTTAAAGTTCATATCTCTCTCTCTCTGTCTCTCTCTCTCTCTGTCTCTCTCTCTCTCTGTCTCTCTCTCTCTCTGTCTCTCTCTCTCTCTGTCTCTCTCTCTCTCT
>NC_069000.1:5041746-5042777 GCF_001194135.2 Octopus bimaculoides
ATATATATATATATATATATATATATATATATATAATGCTCGACCATTTATGTAATAATTCGCTGCATAGACTTACAGTTGGTCGATCAACGTGCAACAATCGTAGATACCGATGGAGAACCCTTTATTTTCAAGTATGGTGATGGGTATACGAAAGTATTGGAGTCATCAGAGAGGAATTCTTTCAACTCGACATTTATTATCGGAAATATAGATCATAATTGCCCCATAACTACATATTTATTTGTGGTATATTTTCATTTACAATTTAATGTAGATTTTCTTATAAAATCGATCGATAATTTAAATGAGAGCTAAATTCAGACACATACACATAGACCCACACACATATACACACACACAAACATGTGAATGTGTATATATAAATATATATATATATACATGTGTGCGTGAGTCTTTATATAAATTATATATACGTATATAAATATGTGCGTATAGGATTATATGTGTATATCGTTACATATATATGTTTAAACACACGCATAATATACACACTTTGCATACATAGATACCTACATACATAGGTACATAAAGCGAACACATTTCTAACGTATAGGCTTCCTCACAAACATGCAAATATATATATTGTTACACACGTGCTCTTTAGTAATGTGTAGTTTTTAAATATTAAACATCTTATTTCCTAATGAAGCAATATTTTTATACTTGATGTCTGAATTTAAATAATTTCCTATTGTGAAGATATTAAACTTTAAAACACACCTTCAATAAGCAGAAGCTGTACAAAAGGGATTGTCTTTAAAAAAATATCATTTAAAGCTTGAGTGGATGTATATCGTGTGCTTGCCTATCTATCTATCTATCTATCTATCTATTTTTCTATCTATCTATCTATCTATCTATCTATCTATCTATCTATCTATCTATCTATCTATCTATCTATCTATCTATCTATCTATCTATCTATTTATTCCACTATCTGTAAGTGGACGTGTGTGCATCTGCAGGCTTATAAGTTCTTATCTACAAAACAATACGTCATATACGTA
>NC_069000.1:5043049-5043938 GCF_001194135.2 Octopus bimaculoides
TATGCGAGTAAAAATAAATACAAAAAAGGTGGATTTTTTTGTATGATTGTGTATAGAGGAATATATTATTTTGCTTAAAAGAGTTCCAACACTGTCTGTTTTTTATGTTTTATTTATATTCCTGCAGAACTAATGTGGGGTATAGAATATGGAATATACAATATATAATATAATATACAATATATAATATAAAATAAAATAAAAATGGATGGCACCATGAAATAAAGTATTGAATGTAGATGAAATATTGAGTGTTCAATATAAAGGATCCATGGCCGGTATGACAGTCTTTAACAGACTGTCTATATATATATATATATATGTATATAAATATATGCGTATATATATGTATATATATGTTTATATATGTGTCTCTGTCTTTATATGTATATATATTTATACATATATACTATATATAAATTTATATATACATATGTGTATATATACACATATATATACATATATATGTGGGCGTGTGTGTGTGTGTGTGTGTGTGTGTGTGTTTGTGCGTACACAACAGTGTAGATTAACCCGCGCTCTTTAATATTTACCAGAGTGTGAATATTCGCACAAAGCGTCAAAAGCATTGTAGAGAGAATATATGTTTTAATAGAGTATAATAATTTCTGTTAATCGCCTGTAACAGATCAGATACGCCCGGAGCATTTTAATATATGTTGACATCCATTGTTCTTCTTATAACGATTGAAAAGTTCTGGTCGATTTACTGATATAATTATATTGTATTAATATATGTTCATACGAACATACATACTTATATATACGCTGATAGTCGGAGGTTTGTGTATATAAGTGTATGCATGTACGCGGGTGCGTTGTGTATACACATAGACACACACACATATGTATATACATACATACATATATA
>NC_069000.1:5044230-5049837 GCF_001194135.2 Octopus bimaculoides
TATATATATATATATATATATATATATATATATATATATATATATGTATATATATATATATCCACATAAACATATACACAACTGTCACGCCCTCATACTCCTATATTCCTGTATACATGAAGATAATGGCATACAAAAAAATCTCATTTATAAGGCAAAACGAATAGCATTATAGGAAACTATTTTTATGAGACTATAAAATTCGGAACTCGGAACTACAGAGAGACATACAGAGATAACAGTAGTAAACAAAAGGGAAAAAAACAACATCTGCTACACCAACTGAATGTAAAGTCCTGCTCCTTTGTTAGTTATTTCCGTGTGGAATTAAAACTCTAATTTATTATCAATTACGTTGTTATTTCCTCTATCAAGTAAATTACAGTGTTCAGAGAGCGTATATCTCTTAAAGCGCTGACGTTAAAGTTAACTAACGTTTAATTTAGTTAATTGCTCCAGTATCTTCTGATTGCTGTAATTTCCCTTCAAGTTTAAAAGAACAGATAATTAAAATAGTAACGTTTCCTAACTGATCGTCATAGTAAGAGATAGAAATCGATTTCAAAGATAACCAAGTTTCTTTGAAAGAATTTGATAAGCTAATATATTGAAGGCCTCGTAGCTGATATCGTAGCAAACGTTGTAGGAAACATTGTAAAGATAGGAAACATTGAAGATAGTCGTAGTTCAATGCTTGCACGCTGCTGACTTTTGGAGGTCGTGAACCAGTTTCCTGTTCCGGTTGCGACAATTACGTGAACTAATTATTCTTTCTAATATATCTGGTACAAGGATTCTGCCGAGGTTCACTTTGCCTTTCGTCCTTTCAGGGTCGATGAAATAAGTACCTGTTGAACACTGAGGTCGATGAAATCGACTAAAAAGATAATAGATTTGCTGGCCTTGTGCAAAAATTTGAAATCAATTTTTGGTACAAGGAGGGCGGTGAGTTGTCATAATCATTAACTGCGACGGAAAAAAATTGCATAGCTTTATTTCCTCTGATTTTACGTTCTAAGTTCAAATACCGCCGAAGTCGACTTTGCTTTTTATTCTCTGCTGGTCAATCAAATAAGTACATGTTGATGACTGGTGCGGGGGTGGGGGGAACTAACCGACTGACCCCACTCCCCAGAAATTACAGGCCTTGTACCAAGAATGCGAACCCATATTAGGAGAGGAAACAAACCAATTGAGTCAACACCAGTATTTGACTGGTACGTATTTTATCGACCTCGAAGGGAGGGAATGCAAAGTTGACCTCTGTTGAATTTGAACCAGCCACACTGTTCTCTCATAAATCCCCTGCAAGATGCTCTTCCACTTCTGATTAAACTTATATAAAATATATTCAAATCATACCTATCCGTTGTTTGAGGAAATTTGTACTACAAACCATTTTAGCCAATGCCTCCAGCATGTGTAGCCTGTTGTTTCAGCGTGTAGACTACTCTTTTTAGCAAATCATTCTACTACCTAGACGCTCTCTCTTTGCATACGCATTGCTATTGTTTGTCCCCTGGTCAGATAAGGCTCAACAGATCAGTGATCAAAGTTGTTCCATTGTCAACAAGTTTTCTCTATTTAATGTGTAACCCTATTTTTAAAAACGGCCGTGTGTAAATTGTGTGAGATTCGCTTACATTCTCTAACATATCGTCTGTTCCAGTAGAAGCAATTCTAGTTGCATCCTTGCTATTTATTATTTTTTTCCAATCTGGAATTATTTCATTTGAGAATTGCTTAGTTTATGCTTTTTTTTAATTAAAAAAAATCCATTAATTTAAAAATAAATCTAATTCTTTAGAAATTTTGCAAACCCATTAATGCTGTGTTTTACAACCATTTTCTATATTTCATCTGCTTCCCTAATTTCCCATTTCAACAAAAACACGATAGCACACTCACCCGATATATCATAAGAAACAGGTCTTCTTATATACAACGCAATTTATTGTATATCACATTAACAGCTATATTCTAATTTAATGATATTAACATCCTCGAATAAATAAAATGAAATAATGAAAATACATCTAGAGAATAAATTAAATGAATAAATAAATGAATGAATAAAATAAAATGGATGCAAACGATGACAAAGAAAGTTTCAACATAAAAATAATTTCCTTACTGGAATTTTCATATTTCCCCTTGGAGAGAAATTTCTCGAGGTTAAAAATCGCTGCATTATTAACGAAATCCAATTAAGCAATATTCTACAGTAATAATAAAAGAAACGAGAAAAAGAAAGGAAAAAAATATTGAATTTTGATATAACTTTGGTATCTATATCCATTTCAGAAAACTAATACATAAAACATTGAGGTTAATTTCTCAGGAGTGACATCTGCATGGCAAAAGATGGACAAGTTCCTTCCAGTTAATATATTTAATGAGGAGAGCATCAGTGATTTGTGTAGAAACGGTTATGCGGTGAGGAAAAGACTACATTTAGTATATAACTTTTAATCATTATATTGATTAATTATTACATTATGTATGGTAGACAACTCCGGATCAGTTCCGGTTGTATTATAACTTCTATAGCGAATCATAGTCTACACCATTCCTGACAAAATATTTCGTTTTAAAAACGATATTATGCTTTGCTTGATGGCTTATTCGGACGATAAACCTCCATATCAAAATGAAGGTTCCGGTTAAAACGATTTTTACAATACATTCTACTTTAGTGTTAGCGGCTTAAAATAATACCATAAGTCATTGATTTTGAACTGGGGTCAATATGGCCCTTGGGTTTCCATATAAAATTTTGTTCTTTAAATGTCTCTGCATAAATTGTTTATACTTCTGCAATACACAAGATATCCTAACCATGTTTGAAACAATTCCTTTTAATAGACCAGTATAAAAATATACGAGTCTTTATTCTACAGGATCGTCATGTATATATACATATTTGTGTTTATGTGTGAGAGAGTAAAAGAAAGATACAGAGAGAGAGAGAGAGAGAGAGAGAGAGAGAGAGAGAGAGAGAGAGAGAGAGAGAGAGAGAGTTAACATTTGGGTTGCAGTATATGTGCTCTATAATGTCCTGAAAAATACATAAATTTTTTAATGACATTTTGCAGAGTTAGGTTTTTCGATGGCGTAGCCTGCAATTATATAAAATTTAAAAAAAAAAAAAGATACAAAATTTATCGCTAATATGCAAATGAGAAATGCGTTTCGTTTAATTATATTTTCAGGTTATAATTCTTTTATTTTTTACAAGTGGAATCAATTTTATTATTTTGTACAAGCTCTAATGAACTATGCTAAATTAAAATTATGGATTGTTTGTAATATTTTCTGATACTACTCATGATGGAAAAATTATGCTTCGAAAGTTAACCGTCATATAACGGGCAAACGTTGTAGTCAGTAAATAAATGGCGTTGTCTCAGAAAGAAGCTGTAACTGTCATGTTTTGATGGAACAAATAACGTGGAGTAACTACAAATATTTATTCTTATTACTGTTGTTGTTTTGTCCCAGGTGTAGTATAACTAATGTCATTAACCATCCTGTAGAATAAAGAGATAGGGACAATAATGATCCGTCTCGAGTGGTGCGTATACTCTTCAGTGGACGGGACACAAGTCTGTCGCAGGATCACTCATGTTTGCCAGCTCAGTGGATTGGAATTACGTAGAATGAAGTGCTTTGCTCAAGAACACAACGCGTCGGTAGGTCCTGGAATCGAAACCGCAATCTTACGTTCAGGAGTACCACGTCCTAACCACTAAACCACACGCCTGTATCATCCTGTTGGCGCTACACACGCTGCTTTATCCAAAAATTAACCTTTGTTTAAAACAATAGCAATATTTGACTGCCATTTTTTTTCTGCAAGACGAGTAACACAACGTAAGTTATATCTCTTTACTTCATACTATCTCACGTACGCCAGAAATACTTTTCGATTATTCGATTAGATAAAATCTAAGCAAAAACGAACAAAGAGAAGTAACTCAATGTGTCCGATGGCATAAATTTCAATAAGATAAACAAATATAACTCTGTCAAGTAACATACAAACATAAATGTTTGATTTAATGAAAGTATCTCTGCTTGCAAAGGATGAGTCATAATTGCCAAGTAGCAATTAAGAACAATTTCACTTGCAAAAGCGAGATAAGATTCAATACAGTTCTCACCAGTGAATGGTATATTATTCTGCCAATTAGTCAATATTTGTTATATCTTTTCTTTTTATACATTTTGTTTCTGAACTCTATCTTAATGGTAAATCTATGTACGTTAGAATCAATTGATAATCATCAGCGCATGCGCAATATAACGTCATGAATAATCGTACAATACTCGTACATGCGTACAATAATCGTCATGAAGTATCGGAATATTAAAGATTGGTGTATACTATAAAAAAAATGGATGAATAACGATGGATAAGAAAACTAATTTTTGTTTGTTTCTCACCAGTCATAATTCATATAGAATTTTAGTCAAAGGTAAGAAACATCGGTCGAAGGTTTTGACTCTGAAAGCGAAAAATAGTTAATAGTGAGAGGGGAGGAAAGTAAGGGGGTTATACTATTGCTCCAGCTCTTTATTATTACTTCGGAAGGTTTCTTCAAAAGATATATGCGAGATGGAAATGGAATAAGCGTAAAAAAAAAGACAACAAAGACAAATAGTAATTTTTTTTAAAGACCTTTAAGCTTTGCTGAAGATATAGTGTTTTCTCGAAATGATGCTCACACACTGGAACGAGCGTTATGCCAACTGAACTGTGACGGAAACAGGGGTATGTTCTAGAAATAGATATAAAGGATGCATGTAAAGTTCCAAGAGATATGCAGCAAATGAAGTCATCAACTTTGATGCTATAGTAAACATTGTTAGATATATTCATCTTGGGGAAACGTGTTAAACAGTATCATGAACGGCAGCGAAGTGGCTAGGTCCTTTCGGTATTCATTCTGAATTTCTGTACTCTGGGTTCAATTCTAGTCAATGACAGTTTTGTCTTTTATACTTATAAAAGTGTAAAAGACAATTTTGTCTTTTATACAATTTTGTCTTTTATACTTAAGGGTAGTAAAAAACATTGTCCAATCCAGACTAGTACATTGGTGACTTCTAAGCACATCGGCTCCTCCAGGAGGAAATGATTCAAAGACACCTCAGTGGAACAAGGGCAGACGAAACATTTTAGATAGAGGCTGTTGTGTTATATAATTTCCACGGAGTTACACAGTGCGGAGTTACACATTACGATTGCAAAGCAAAAATCTTACCACACAGCCACAACTGCATATATATGTATATATGTACATGTTAAATAAAATGAGACAGCAAATAGGGTGTATAGAGTGAAATAGGAGAATGAATGTAGAAATAAAAAAGGAAAATATATAAAGATGTTATAGTTGCAGTTCCGTTATCCAAGGAGAGTAGTCTGTAGAAGTGGTAGAAATGCTTCTTGTCCGTGTTATGTAAATTGGGTCTTCTGGATACCAATACCTCACTTTATATATGTATACATATATGTATATATGTGTATATATATATGCGTGTGTGTATACGTATGGGTGTATGTGTATGTGTGTATATATATATATATATATATATATATAT
>NC_069000.1:5049951-5051070 GCF_001194135.2 Octopus bimaculoides
TATGTATATATGAACTCAGTTGTTTCACTCGCGACAAAAAATAGTGTTTACACTGTATTCTAATGCGCGGAAATATGAATATTTCTTAAGGCTTTGATTTCTTTCCTGAGGGGTAATAAATATATTC
The DNA here is from genome assembly GCF_001194135.2 of Octopus bimaculoides. NCBI lineage: Eukaryota > Metazoa > Mollusca > Cephalopoda > Octopoda > Octopodidae > Octopus > Octopus bimaculoides. Next base: position 5,050,079 of record NC_069000.1, read on the forward strand.
TCGTTTCATCTATGTAGTATCTGTCAATGTGACGTATATCCCCACCCACCCACAAACAGAGACACCCCCACACACACCCATCTACATACGCGCGCGCACACACACACACACACACACACACACACACATATATATGAGTGTGTAATTGTTTATGTATATTAATAATCAATATATATATATACATGGGGAGATTTGTCTGAGTGTCTGTGTGTATAAATGTATAAGTGTATAATAGTGTTGAAAATGATAATAATAATAATAATAATAACAGTAACAATATATATATATACATACATACACACACACACATATACATACACGTATATACACACATACACACTCGCAAGTAGAGCCGCAGGACTTGGTATAAATTAGCATTCATATAAATGCTTATTAATCTATCTTTATAAATATTGACTTATTTCACTCGGATAATACAATATTTATTTTCTACTGAGGCAAACTTATGGCCAGTCAGCTCCAACGTTAATATGATTTATGACTTTCGTTATGCATTATATATTCACGAGGAGGTTTATAAGCTATAATAACGTGCTACGACGTAATCAGATTGAAATAACTCCCTGTCTAATATTTCTGTTACAAATTTGAATACTGGACGAGTGTTCGGCGAATAATACAGCTCTGTCACCTGGCTTGCTAGTTAAGCAAGATGTTGTGGACATTCTGCGGGTATAGAAATGAGATCTGTCAAAGGGTGGATGCCATAGCTTTAGTATCTTGTAATAATATCTTGTAGATAGACTTCCAAACCCAGCAGTTGATATCAGCAACAAAAATGACCATAAAAACATACTATCTATCTGTCTGTCTCTGTCTGTCTATCTATCTATCTATCTATCTATCTATCTATCTATCTATCTATCTATCTATCTATCTATCTATCTATCTATCTATCTATATACAAGCATACATACATATCTACATACATACATACATACATACATACATACATACATATATATATATAT
>NC_069000.1:5051512-5055079 GCF_001194135.2 Octopus bimaculoides
TATATATATATATATATATATATATATTGTTGAAATTTACAGAAAATCAAAAGACGAAGACAGGTGTATAAATAACAAACAGGTGTATTAGTTTAACGCTCGGGAAGTTGAGAAATTCTTTTACGTTTCGAGCCTACGCTCTTCAGCAGAAACGAGCACGGGAAAATAAACACAGAGAGAAAAGTCGGATCACATCTGTGAATAGTGATTTCTAAGGGTTACTCCATACTCTCATACTGATGAACACCCGAACTATCACCAGATGTAGTGTAATTGTTGATACATTAAATATGCTTACGTGAGTTACAGATATTGCATCCAAGCAACGATCGGTGCTTTAACTCAAAAGCACCCCTATATATACAAACTTGCGAACGTAATGTCCAAAATTCTGAGTTTGCATTTCGTGAGCAAAATAAAGAACTGCAGTTCCGTTTTGCAGAGTGGGTTACACGTTGCACATCAAGCCAAAAATCAGCGCTTTAGCTAAACAATCTCTCGTACTTACGAACGTAACCCTCAAACTTCTGAACTAGTAGCGTGTAACCAGAAATAAGGAACTGCTCTTCTATATTGCAGAATGTGTCGTAACTCATGAGATTTTCAATAAACATGTTATTCATCTTCCCAGCAATCGGATCTGTATTCTACAAAGTTGCGGGCAATATTTAAGGTTTTAATTGCCGAGAGACTCGGTGAAACTTGACACTTAATTTTAAGTCTATAAACTGTGAACTTAATTACTCACATTTGATGAAATCCCATCGTGATTTATACTTACTCATCCATCCTAATTCATCTTGTAATATTTAAGCCACAAACACTATTTTATTAATTCACCACCGCCCTTTTCATTACTTCTCTTGGAAAATTTAATTACACCAACTTAGTATTAACTATATTAATTATTTATAATTAATAATTCTATTAAGCATTTCAAATCATTGACTCCCATTTGAATTGCTCGCTTCCATCACCACTCGATTCAGATTAATGTGTAATGTTATTCTTGGGACTTGTGACAACCGGGAAACTAAAAGGAAAAAGAAAATGCTCGGTAAGACCTGGAGAAATGTTACTCGATGGCCTAAGCAACTGGTTTTAGAAAGACTAGCTCAATAATATTCTAAGTTGCGTGTAGCTCAGGAAAGCATGGAGGTTATAGATCGCCGACACCTTTAGGAATAGTGCATGAAGAAAGAATATTAATTTAATACATAGTAACATGCTAACATTTTCTTTGATAGTGAGCAGTGTTATATCGCCCATGTCGAATCGTAGTTTAAATTATCGACCAAGCCAAGATGAAATGTAAGGTCATCATTGACAAATTTTGAACTCACAATCTAATATGTCGTAACTAAATACCGTAACGCTGCATTGGCTTTTGTCAGTCGCCCTAAAGATGTTGATAAATTTATCGCGTCCTTGCCAAACTTTAATAATACTCCGTGATACACGAACATGAAAGAGAGATAGCAAAAGTTATCATTAGCTGAAATCTCAAAGGGTTTTTCTTTGCTTTAACATTATAATATCAAATTATAACTTGTAATCAAATTCAAATTTAATGTTGACTAATGAACAGGAAAGAGAATAATTCATACGAAGAAGGAAAGAAAAAAGAAAATGACCTGTTAATGGTGTTTTCTGTATGAACGCTGAGTTAATGATACATGAGCGTATAATGGGGTACAATTTAAAATGTCATACACACCACGAGGTTGGGTCTCACATATGTGAGTTGAAAAAATAAACAAGAAAGCATTAGTTAACTGTGATTATCTATGCAACTTGTAGATAACGCCTTTCTCTAGCGGTGCAGAAAATTCTCATAAAATAAGAAAGGGAAGAAAATACAATAAGATCAACGAGGTTTTTGGCAAAATAAAAAACGATGAAGGAATGAGTAGAATTCAAATGTTAAACTTACGTTTCTGAAGCACGTCTTTGAAACACGTAACAACAAAAGAGTTATTCCTATGTGGACGATCGACCTGATCGAAATAGCGACAAAATCACTCTCGAATTACTACTGCCTTTAAAAATGCAGGGCATTGAACAAATGTGGACCTAGGAGGATTACGCCTCAAAATAAAGTGGGAGGGTCACGGTGAGAATACTATTGATCGTAGCTTTGACTGAGACCACGATTGACAACTACAAAAAACAGAAACAATGCCAATAACAACAAACGCAAATACAAAATAAAACACAACAAGGTATGTCAAGCCATTTAATGGTTATTGTTGTTGTAGCTTCATCTCAGGCCATCTATTGATCACGCAGGCTTATAATCAAAGAAATTCCAATTGCGATCGTCTATCCTGTTGTAATTTCATATAAGCCTTGATAAATTGTGAGGTTTCCTCAATCAAATCTCTTGTATGTATCTTGACGGGGATCTGGTTGCAACATTTCATCGAGCATTCCCCGCCTCATCCACCATAACATTCGTGTTATTGTGCAAAATTATTTGACCTGTAGAGACGCATTGTATCTGTGGTTTGATGCTGAGAAATGAACCTACGCTGATCTGAGACTACACAACAACACAATCGGAAAATATCGAAGTGAATAGCATGCTTGATACACAATATGTAGCAGTTAAGTCACCAACAAATCCTTCAAAAAATACCAAGAAAACAGATATACGTTAATTAAAAGAAAAACAGACAATATGTTCATGACTGGAATGCCTTTGAACATAATAAGGGTGGAGCACTTCCAGAAAACAGCACTGCTTGGTACCGCTTGAATACTCCGGAAGGTGCTCGAAAAATAAGAGGTGTTACCTTAGTTCACTGGTAGCAAACAGCTGACACCGTAGTACATCTCCAACGTTAGAAGCTGTGCAAAGGCAATGATAATAATAAAAAGTATGATAATAATAATAAAAATATAACAACAACGACAACAACGACAACAACAAAATTAATAATAATAATGATGATGATGATTATTATCCTGATTCCGTTGCAGCGGCTTCTGCTGCTACTACTACCAGCACGACGACAACGATGATAACTTTGAGTGGTGGAGTAGACGTGAAGTGTAGACCAATGGATAGGCAGCCGTAGTCTTTCTTATATTTCTTATATGAGAATACATTTACATTTACACAGAACAAGATACAAGACTAATACTGAGCTGTTGTATTTTACACAAACATGTGACCATAAATAGAGAGTTCGGTTTCAAAGAGATAGAAAAAATATCGGCCATTTTGAATTCGTTCGAAGCAGAAAGACGTAGCATCAAAGCAATTATATTTTGGCCGCCATGTTTAAACATTGTGAATGGTTAGATAGAACTATCTTGATTTTGCTATAAAAATTTGAATGGATTAGATAAAATGAAGGAAAAAAATAAATATATCTATAAATAATTGATAACATAAAAAAAAAAACACTGATGTAATCAATCACATTGCCAATCAATAAACACATGAAAATACTTATAAATGCGTGAGTGCCTGTTCATAAGTATATATATCTCAAGAGTAATAATATAATGTATATATATATATATATATATATATATATATATATATATATATATATATAT
>NC_069000.1:5055460-5056325 GCF_001194135.2 Octopus bimaculoides
TATATATATATATATATATATATATATATATATATATATATATATGTATGAGTATATATATACATATATATATATGTATATATACATGTATATATGTATGTATACACATATATATACACACATATGTATATATACGTATATATAAGTATATATATATATACATAAACATATTCATACACATGTATATATATATATATATATATATACCTATCTGTACGACTTACAATATTCATATAAATGCCTATATATGTACATGCATAAACATGCACAACTACACAGATATACACACAACACCGTGTACAACTGCACGCGCGCATCATTGTTTTTTTGTTTAATTCCATTCATAACGTCACATATACATTTTTTTAGCTTACAAATGCACATACACATAAATGTATACATTAAAAATACGATTGATATCACACATAGATACAGGATATATACATATATTTCAAAGAGATCACACACTAATATATGACATATACAAACATTTGAAAGCAAAAAAAACGTGTATATATCTATACATAGATATCACATAGATATCGCATATAGATATAATGGTATAAATATATTTTGCAAAGGGAAGGCAACATATATAAACACATCTAGAGACGCATGCGTATTAGACATATTTGAATGCATGTCTATATATACGTTTGTGCCAAAGGAATGTGCTTATAAAGATTCGCAATATAAAATGCAACATTGCTGCAATAATTATATCAATCTGCCGTACTACATTCAAAATCACTAGCTTTCCTTTGAAGATTATATGCATGCATGCATGTATGTATGTCTCTATGTATGTATGTCTCTATGTATGTATGTGTCAGAAAGCATGCATGTTCGTATGCATTTATATATA